>NC_137467.1:197965231-198173880 GCF_964235325.1 Thermobia domestica
CGAACACGAGTCTGCTGAATGGAAAATTAGTCTTCTAAGCACTACTCCACGAAGGGATACGTCCCGATCATCCCTCAATCCCGCATGTTCAATAAGAGCGATAACACTCTCACGTACAGAATGATCATATTGCGCCATTCTTACACACCAAAGTAAACGTGCTACACGTCTTTGAATATAGGATAATGCACAATATTGCTATACATGACGTCGTATTATGCAGGCATGCGCAGAAGAAGTAGATGTGCCTGTAATCAACTGTTGTAGCACGCAAAAATACTCACTCACTGTTAGTAACAAAATATTTCCAATTTTTAAAATTCAATACATTAGAATATAGTAGCAGTTACTATCTTCAAGAACATAACTTCCATCGAGTGGTGAGCATAAACACAAACTCGTAACTATGCAACAGTTTACTTCCATCAAACCCCCAAAGCACTTTACAGACTTAATCTGATTTATTTGTGCAATTTAGATACATATAAGATTACGACTTATCCGGGAAATTTGTTCATACTCGTCTAAAACAGTTCTATTCAATTATTCGCCACTCGTATACATTATATGACAAACAACAAAACAGAAACAAGTAAAGTGCAAATACTCTAGACAATATTTATCACAGTATACTAGAGAATTAAGATATAGCCGAGCGGTTTAGTAGAGTAGCCTACTACCTCCGCCTTCCCGTGTTCAAACCCTGCTGAGGTTTGTGGCTATTCTCTGTTTTTTTTTCTTTCTTGTGCTTTCACAACGAACGTTTTTTTCTATAATTCCTATAAGCTATGACTGGCAAACCCTAAACAAAATACACACGTTTATTGTAATATTGTACTCTGATCCGGATTTTTATGTTATTCTCTTCTTTTAGCTAGTTAAATTTCGTATACTTTTATAATTTTGATTAGTGCATATTTCCAACAAGTTAAGAATCGAAGTTAGAACGCTGAAATCTAGAGCTAAAACCGAACCTATACGACATTGAATTCAAATAAGTAAAACGATGTGATCGACAGTTTAATATTAAGTTTATTAATCACTTTACGACTATATACCGCCACATGGATGTATTGATTTTACAATAAATTCTCTTTAAGTTATAGTTTGCACGACTATCGTTTTATGTATTTTGCTGATCAGTTTTTTCTTTTGCTTCGAAATTTCTTACCAACACTACATGGTAGCTTCGATTCCCGGCAGCAGCTCATATGGTTCGGGTTCCACGTTAATAAGTAGGTCCACGTCTCATATAGCCTCGCTGCTGAACGGACGTTAAACTCAAAATCATCAACAACAACTACATGGTTGTTGTGGGAAAAGTAGTAATTTATTATTTTGCATAAACCACATTTTTCACTATTACTGAAACAGTAAGAAAACAAGACAACGCGAGCATTTGCTACGTTTTTACAAATTAATATTTGGCAATTAGCAAGCAATTTAGAAGAAAAAGAATATTCAATACATTAAATGTATAGCACAGTTATGAACCTTCTTTTCGGATTATATTAAATCATTTGCTCCGTTCCCTCTATTTTCTCTCTCTCTCTCTCTCTCTTTCTCTCTCTCCTTGATATTCAGTTCCTGCAACTTTATTTTTTGCTTGTTCTTCCTGTGTTCTCACTTCTATACTTTTTTCTTCTTCCTCGATTTCTATAGTCAGAGATAGAGTGAGACAGACAAAGTGATCTCAAATAACTACTCATTTGCTTTTACTTTTCTATGCACGTGTATAGCTAGCTTTTTTAAGTACCAATTAGACAGGTTATAGACGGTCTGTCATGGACATGTTAGACGTAGTTTTCTGCAGACTCCATTCCATCTTTCATAGGTAATGATGGAGGAATAGGGATTTAGTGTCAGACTAGCTTCATCGGTAGAGTGTGGATTTCTAATGCTATGGGTCTGCGTTCGAATCCCAGCCAAAGACTGTAATTTTTTCCATTTAGCAGTTTTCGATGTTGTATACGTACGCATCTCTTAAGATGTTCTCTCTTTCTCATTTCTCCATGTAGATGGATGCTACGAAGAAAAACAATAGAGAAGTAATCTCTTCTTTCAGTTATGGTTGAGATTTTAAATAAATTTTCAGCTTTCTGCGAGCATTTTTATTTGTTTAAATAAATAATGTGTTATATAACACTTACTGTGTGTAATTATGTATTTGTGGTTCGCTGATTCTCACATTTATTATATATGGTTCATAACAAAATTTGTGGTGGTCTCCTTTGAAGTGCATGTGTCATTTGTCAATATATGCGCACGTTTTCTTTTCCTTTATATTTCGCATATTCCTCTTTATTTAGTTTTTATCACGTTGACCTTTTTCTCTTTCTCTCTCTTTAAAACTGAGGATGTAAAATGAGAAGAGAAATGAGTAGAACCTCAATCTATTACCCCATCTTGTGAGAAATTTGTGGTTTGTAGTCACGTGGTCTATGCATTTCTTGCTCCAAACGAAGTGTGCAGGAGGACGAAGCCGAAGGTTATCCTGGCTTGATCAATGCCACAAAGACGTTAGGTTGGTTGCCTATGTTGTTAGGCGAAGTTTCACAATGAACTTAAACTTTCATGTTGCAGGTTTTTTGCTTCGTATTGTACATTCTCAGACAGCTTTTGTAAACGCATATTTGTTAATAAACACTAGTTTCCTCATTGCCTTTCCGCATACCTTCAAGCATAGCCTGATACTTCCCGATTCTTTGAACTCCAGTCATCATTCTTCAGCCACATAAAACCACGGAGAACACAACAACAAGGGGTATTCGTCACGAAGTTGAGGAAGGTGCAGGATCATCAGAGACAAGCAGATCCCACCATTGGAGGAGCACCGACTCCAAGTTTAAAGAATACCATTCTGCTGGTTCATCGCCGCAGATACTTTGGTCAGTTGAAATTAGTGGAATGAAGATGTGAGAGGACATTCTAAAGAAACACTATTGTAGAGACGGATCACGGAGAGAGTTCGACGCCCCTAGCAGTCCTGCAGGATTGAATTCCAGTTGTTGGCTGTTACCAGAACATCCAGGTTCCTTCACGGCAAACCTTTCATCGTGCCAGATGAGCAGGATGACGCCAGTCTCGATGGATCTATCAGGCTAGTGCTCATCCCTTATCTTTTAATCATAACCTTTCTCTCTCTCTCACCTTTTCCCCAACTAGTCATTTTCAAATTAGAAACATTTGAATTTTATTTAAATTCAATCTTAATTTAGTTATTAAGTACCGTGTTGTGCATCAGTTCCATCCCCAATAGTTCTTTATTCTATGGGTATTTTTAGAGATTATTCTGAGCTACAACTGATGGCACAGCACCGGCACAATATAGGGTGTCTAAAATGTCAGAATTGTGACTGACAAATTTAACGGAAAGGCATGTAAGTGTAGCATAACTGAACAGGTTTACGTTTGTTTCAAGATTCTGCCGCCATGACTGATATTGTTAGTGAAAAGGTTTCTTGAACATCACATAACAAACTCATCTACACTTGTGCAACGACATTCTTGATACGCTTTTCGAGAAAGACGAACCGATTAACAATATCATTACAAAGTGATACGCACAGTTCGAGAAAATAGTTTTATTTGTTTATGCAACAACCAGTCTTGCCACACTTGGTGCAATTGTACCTAATTCAGCCTTTTTTGTCATTCTTCGGCCCGTTGGTACCACGATGGTGTTTTCAGCAATTTTTGGGAAAACGTTTTTACAATTCTATCAAATTCAGCATCATTTAACAAATACTTGTCATAGTTTCAAAAGTGTCAGTAAGAATTTTTCTACATCTCACGTTACTCATACTGTTTGTTGGACTCTAAAAATGCTGTTGAACATTCGTTCTGTGACGTTGCACCGCATAACGCTACGAACTTTGTGTGAAAAATTCATAATTCGAGCTATACGGAAAAACAAATGACGGTAGGTGGGCACGTCCGTGCTGCGTATGAAGAAAACGCGGAAGAAGTAGTGTGGTGGAAATTTTAGCTTGAAATCTTAAAGCAAAAGAAGAGCGACATACTCGTTGAATCACATGTTGAATATTTTGAAGAAGACCAGCGTGTGCTCAAATAAGTCTATAATTATGTGCCGTTTGGAAATACACATACTACATCAAAACGATAATAAAACGAAAAAATACATTGAGGTAGTTGGCATGACGGTTGTTTACTAGTGACGCCATATTGACGAATGTAAAGATACTCGAACATTTCTGCGTTTCATAGATGTATGTCGACAAACTTAATGAATGGGCCAAAAGTTAGATCAGGGACGGTCTATCATACGTGGGCAAAAAATTTTATTTTTTGTATTACACTGGTACAAAATGATGAACCAGCCCTTTTTGTTTCAATTTGGTACTATTTTTCAGCACACTCCAGTGCTAGGATTGTGGCAACACTGGTAGCAACAGGATAGACTTTCAGTGTCTTAAGATGTTGTGGAACAAGCTCGCGCAACCTACTTCGAAGTCCGAAGAAGTCGAACCTTATTGAATCCAGAAAACTTGAAATTCCACCCATAACCTTTTCGCGTATTCTATGTAAATGTCTATCAATCAATAACAAGTCTCTATCAATCAATAACAAGTCCCGACGACTGTTGTGAAAAAGAAAAGCTCAATACTTATATGCAAGTCCTCTTGGTTGAGGATGTCAACTTTTCAGAGTATCTTGTTTCTACAGACGAAACAGAATTCCACTTAAGTGAAGAATTAAATTCACACAATGTGCGCATTTGCAAAACGGAATATCTACGCGAGTTCGCTGAGTTAGTTCGGAGTGCCATAAAGTTAATGCATTTTGCCATTGTGTCAAAAGGAAAGGTTTTATGGGTACTGAGCTTAATGGGTTATTTTCATGGAGGAGACGGTTACTGAGTTTATTTCCCTTTATATATTGACCTACTGATTGTTTCCATAATTAGATGAAGATAGTAATACGTACACCATACAATTAGATGTAGTCTGCCACATTTCTACAGCAAGATAAAAATCATTCCTGAACAGAAAATTATCAAATCGTTCGATTGGGCGCTGAAGTGATGAAGATGACAAACTTCAGTCATGCCAGCCACTTTCGCCAGACCTTTCCACTGGCGATTCCTTTCCTTTGGCGCGACGTTAATGTAGAAGTTAACTATCCTATAGTACGGCGTGCAATCGACAAATTGAAGGGTCGCATAACTCATATCATCTACACCGGTGAATCCAGCCATGGTCGGTCCCAAGCCCGTGCTGAGAAAGGAGGAAGAATCCTCGCTGGCCGCATTCTGACTGCATGCATTGTGGCAGCCGAGTGCCAGTGGGTGAGATAGGACTGGATTGTGCTTTTAAACAAGTATCTTTCTCGAATATTCAGCCCCCGGGGCAGTCCCTTATAAATTGCTCCTGATGGCTGGACAACAACCTACTGCAGAAGGCGAGGCTTCGGCTATCCTTCTAAATGGGCAGCTACCTCTGCCATTGGATCTGAGTGAGTACGTGTGATCTCTTCACGTTCTCAGTGTGGTAGATAGTTTAACTGTAGCCACCATCAGCGGAGGTGCGATTTCGGCTATCCTAAGAGATGGACAACTAGGACATGCCCTTATGCCCGGGAGATAAGACTACGTGGTGCCATAACAAATGGGAAAGGGAGTTTGTTGGTGTGCCCAGAGGCTGGATACAACGCCCTACTGCGAGGGTGATGTAGGTAATGCCCTCAAAGAGCATTCGCGCATGCTTCTTGGTCCGGGATGGGATATTTAGTGTCCTAACCCACCCTCGTATCTCATGAGTTGTGAGGTTGCGATACCCCTTTTGTCTTAGAATTCCTCTTATTTCACTGAGTGCAGAATCCAAGACTCTGAAAGGAGAGATACCACTCCCAAATGGTCATTCTCTTTAAAGGAAGACAGTCTAACTCAATCATAGGGCCTGAAAGTGTACGGATTACTTGTAAAGTAATTAGAGGAGCCCTACGAGGCGATCCTACAAGTAGAGACATGGCTTTCAAATGAACACGCCTGATTCGCCAGACGATCTACGTCTGTCATTTCTAATGTACCATTACAGTCGTGTAATGAATTTTTTGTTTGGGGGATCCCAATTTTTTTTGAACGTACTGTACTGTACTATACGATTTTTCAAGATATAGTTTTTCGGTCCATGTAGTAAATTCATTTGTTTCTTTACTTAAATCAAAATCAATGTGGAAGATTTAAATAACCCAGTAGGAATTATCTTTCGGGGAATATTATTTTTATTTATCCGTTATTTTAATGTAAATTCTATATATAGGCATTTCAAATGGATGATTTGACATTATACACTTTAATGCTATACGAAAACAGGCCCGCAATTGGACAGAAATTATGAAATTACCCACCAATCTGATATTTGGCAGAGTAATTTAGACCTCCTTCCTCCCTCCGAGATGTCTATATCCTCCCAAAATCCGGTTTCATCCAGTTTTTACCACTTTCTATTCGCTTTACATTTTTCCGCCGCTAAAACTGTTTGTTATGATTGGAACTATTTCTGAAGCGCTAGTATTAAGGCGCGATTTCTCTCATTCTCTACTCGGGACACAACTAGACAAGACTTCGTCTGTTTCTGTTCCGGAAATTGCTAGAAATTCGGGACAGACAGCATCAAAGCCACGTAAAATTAGCACTTTTTTAAGAAATAAACTATCTAGGAAGCTTTGGAAAGTCTAACATCGTTGAAACTTCATCTAAGTCAGTCGGAAAAATGGTGAAATGTAGACTTCAACTCAAGGACGCAATGATGGAATCAACAAATTACTTTGGACAGGAATAGCATCAAAGTGCTTCAATTTTAGTGTTGCAAATCTTTCAGATTTTTCTAAGATTCAGTGATCTAAACACTAATCCTTCTTACTCATCCAAATTTAGTTAGGTTACGACATGCCTGTCCACGTATAGTTCTGTGTATGTAGATTATGTGATTTTTTATTAACATGGCGGTATATGATTTTATTATAGTTAGGATGAATCTTATTATGTCAGTGTAAACACTAACAGGGACTCTCATTTATTTCTGAATTGACTAAGGCTTATAACACAAGTGGGATGAACAATTTTTTGTTAGGGTTGGTTTCCCTTCTTGAAAGGGACCCTTACCATTAGTAGTTTTAATATGTCCTTCCTTGGGCATTAAAAGTATTTGGAAAACCATGATCTAATTAGTAGTAGGGTTCTAATTATTCCGTTTCATTTTCCCCAGTTTATAGACCCAATTTACAATGGTGAAAACAGTAATTCATTCAGTGTGCATATACTGAATTTGTGTGATAATGTGATTTAACGTATGTAGTGATATGTATTAATATTCGTTTTTTAGTTTATGTGGTATGTAGCATGCATGTGTGTGAGTATAATTTAGCATTTTGACCGTAGTAACATGTGAGTGAGAGTATGATTTATTAATTTACGGACAGTGTATTGTGGATTATTGATTACTCATCTCCTTTGGTCCCTTGCAGTAAGCACATTGATTCATAATTAAAATTTATAGTTAATTCTGTACCGTAACTACGTATTATGTTGCTTATATATAACAATGACAGTGCAAAACGTGATTAGTAGTGCAAAGGTTGTTCTAAATCTACCAACACCGTCTCGTCCAAGTGTAGAATTATTCGCTGCTAGTGTTTTGTTACTCGATACTTAGTGAACTGGTCAACACGAAAATGACTACTTTTTAATAAATGGTAAGAACACATTAGTCCTGGTCCATAAGAATAAGCATTTAGATAACGTACATTGTAAATTACCTTTCGGGAAAAGCACAATCATTTATATTGTCTAGTAATCAAATTATTAATAATATTAAACTTCGCGTTTCCACTTATCTCAATGTTTGTCAATGTGCCATTATTTTTGTTGCCAGGTTGCAGTTAGGAATTCTCTTTCCTTCGCTTTCTGTGATCGATTTCATGGTTGATATTTTCAGAAATATAATTGCATGTAGTCAATAATATTGAATTCTCGCTGTATACAGAATAAATTCGAAGCCTTGAAGTGAAGTATACAATAGTTTGTTGTCAAAGAAATTCATATTCAGTTCATATAAAATCAGTTATTGTGATATAATAATTTGTTATTTTAATATAGATAGTAAGACTGCTTTGAACAGCCTCGGGCGTATTGATATATTATAGGGTGTCTGAAAATAAATCGACGTTATAGAGAAAAAATAAACATATAAATGAGTAAGCGAGTAATGATAGTATGAATTATATATATATATATATATATATATATATATATATATATATATATATATATATGTGTGTGTGTGTGTGTGTGTGTGTGTGTGTGTTTATTGTAGAGGGTGTGAATAAATGATAGAACACCATGAATATATGTGCCCGGTGGTAAAGTTTGCTACAAGGTATTGGTTGTACGTATATAACGATAAAAATATTAGTACATTAATTATTACGCCAGGATATTTGTGTGAGGATAGTGTGTTACGTAAAAATTATGGATGACGTTTTTACTTCATGGCTTGACATTCCGTAGTAAACGTACTATTTAAAAAATCAACCAGCCTGACGATACGCATAATAGTCATATAGCAAATGGTTCAGGACATTTTCCACTTAATCAAAGAATAGAATAACCGTTTACCGAATGGATACAATTTTAAAATACTCGTTCAGTTTACTTTTGCGATACTACTTCAGTTTACTTTTACAGTAACTCTAAATTTTTTCCCACGTCACTCGATTAATCTAAGTTCATTATTGTCCGCAGAGATGACGAAGTGAATAGGATCGAATAATATAGAAAAGTTATTACAGTAGACTCTCGTATCACCGTACCAGGGCGTCCAAAATTCCCCATGGCAATGATTTTTCATTTCTTCTCCTTCTAGTAGATACAGTTTTTTGAAATTAGTCGACGCCTTAAGATGTAGCGAATCTTGCAGACTGGGAATGACTAGTAGGATTTGACAGACAACTTACTAGTACAAAATTTAGTTCATTTAATTTTTTTAATTTGGCTAATTCCTGTTAGGATTTCTTCTGTTTTATTGACTTTAGTCTAGTTTTCCATACTTTACTCGGAACTCTTCTCAGTTTCTGAGGAGTCGGATATCATTTTATTTAGAAATTCTAATTAGAGACCACACTGACACTTTCGCTAAGGCCGGAGACTCCAATGGCGATTGACCGGATACAACAAGGAGTGGGATTTCTCTAAAGCCTTTGTCTTTATGAAAATACCTTTGAGAGCACGCAATCGTCACGCTCTTGGAGGTATTTATCTTAAGCTACGTATTTAGTAGGCCAACCTTTTTCGGTATTTGAAAGCATATTTAGCTGTGGATTTTATATGTCGAAATTCAAACACTTATCTTTGTAGTTTTAGTGTCCTAGCCTATTACATTAGTGCCACTTTTCTCCTTTTCTCTTCTCTATATATCCCTCTATTCTCTTCTTCAAGATTTTTAAAAGCTTTTAACCTCCCCCCCCCTCGTTTTGAATTTGACAAATAGCAACTAATTAACATATACCATTTGAACTTGATTTACCAACTAAAATGTCGCGAAACACGATTCATGGAGGTATTCGTTGGATGTTTAAGGTTAAGGGAACGTTTTACCATTATATTTCGACCCACTGCAATAGTAAGTGTTGATTCAATAAACGATACAATTTTTTTCATTGTTCGTTCAGAAGACCTAGAGATGATTAGTCCTTTCCTACTTTTGTTAAATTGATAATCATGAATGTAAATGTTGTTGTAGTTTTTCTGGGCCCAAAAATAGTGTAACATTTTAGAATCATATACTTATACATATTATGTGCTCACGTGTCTGCCATGCTAGTTAGATGCCCCCCAGTTTAAATAAATTATTTAAGAATACTAATTTTATCAATATGCGCGGGTAATTAGTTTAATTTGTACATGTGCGATAAGTCGGATTTATCTCATGTAAAGTGTTGCAACCTACAAATTCAATTTGTCAGGGTTATTAATTTGAAAGATTAAATAAATAATTATATAAATAAATAATTATATGTACACCTTGTCTCAAAAAGGTTGAGCGCATTCTTTATTGGTGTTTTGAGGCAAAAATTTTCAAAGTCCAACTTCGGGTATCTTCGGGAAATAGTAAACCAGGTTCGAACCTCCAAGCCAGCCTTTGCAATCGGGAAAAAGTTTGCAGATGTGTTTTTCTTCTTTTAAATATAATAAGACTTGTTACCAAGTGTTGAAAAAAAGCAACATTGATTGAAATATTTAATGATACAATATTTCGAAACTTTGTATTAATATCAGCAAATGTTTGTTTGTCATTTAGCTCTCCATACGTGATGGAACATTTAGATACGTAAACGAATCGTTCCATATGTAAAAGAATGCTCAAAGTTAATACATAGAATATAATTATCACCTGAGTACTAAAATAAAAGTCAAAGTAGAACAGAAACGGCGTTTGTAGTGGATATGAATGTCATAATTATCTTGAGAATATTTATACATCGCTAAAAGTACTTTAGCAGAAGTCCTTGTGTTAGCTCACTGGTAAGTTGTCGGACCTTAAATCATAAGGTTATGAGTTCGAATCTTATCTGGGTCAATGCCTTTTTTAAAAAAATATATTTTCCGCAATGCATGAAAAATTATATAAAATAATTACATTAAAATATATCAGTTGTATATATATAACATAATCATTGCAGAATGTAGTAATTATTATGTTTAAAATATAAAATCTGAGATAATTTTCACAGTAGGTCGGTATTATATATGAGAATGTTAAATGCAAGTTAGGAAAATCGTTTAATAGCAATAAATAAATTATGTAGTGTATTTATTTGCAGCTATTTGTCATACAGATGTAACTTCTCAATATTCTCAATACAGCATGTCATTTACATTCGTGAAATACAGTATATTCCTACGAATATAGAAAGTGTGTAAACAGAGTATCCAAAGTCGTATCCTGCTTCAAGACACATAACTTTTCCCGATCCCCTTAACGTCACGGGAAGAAACACAAATTCTCTTTAGAACGGAATATCGTTACTTAGAGTCTCATTCGAATACGTTGAATATGCTTTTGTATATTCATTTCTCTCTCTCTCTCTCTCACTCTCTCTCTCTCTCTTTCGCTTTGTTTATGTGTTGCGGAATATCCCAAGTTGAATACAACATTTGCAAAGTATATTACCATCAGTGTAATGGAATACCGGAAATTGAAAGTCGTGTTTCTTCAGGTTGGATTTGCGCGTTCATGTTAGCTCACTGGTAGAGTACGGGCTTGTTAATGTCGTCGTCTTGAGTTCAAAGCCTGCAGAGAATTTTTTTTTTTTTTGTTAGTAGAATTGCACTGAAATCGAATTCAAGTAGTGGTTTACTTCTAGAAATATTTTCAGAAGAGTTTAGGTAGCCCTGAAAAGGACTGTTTTCGGGAGTTAAGGCGGGGACATTAATATTGTGTCCAATACTTATTTTATTTATTTAAATCCGCTGACTCCAACAGGAGAATCCCAATTACAGGAGTCTTACATAAAATATTACATCTGTGTTATCAATTTAAAACAAACACTAGAATAAAAAAAAATCCCCCTTCTGAATTTATTACACGCCCTATTCTTCTGGGCATGGAATCTATTAAATGGGTGACAAATTTATCTCCTTCCCCTACCTCCAGCTATGCTTCGGAAACAAGATGCCACAGGTCATCTTGGGTTCTGGTGGATCTGCCTCAGGCCAACTATCCCTTAGAGTACTCTTCACTTCTGCCCATATATTTTCAATGAGATTGAGGTCTGCTCCACGAGGCGGCCAGTCAATTAAATCAATCTCAAGCTGCCCTGCGAACCATTCCTGAACCACACGGGAAGTATGTATTGGCGACTGGTCTTGCTGGAACTGAATTACACCATCAGGCTGAAATACTCGTACAGATGGCACCATGATATTACTCATAATATCTAAGTACTGAGCACTGTCCAGGTGTCCTTCAATTCTGTGAAGCTGTTCTGCTCCGCGCCTGAAAATCCAACCCCAACATGAAATAGATGTATGGCCACTGCGATTTCAAGCAGCAACACATCCAGGGTCATATCGGGTGCCTCTCGGGCGATACACAAAGCGGCGTCCCTCATTTGATGTTGTGAATATGGATTCATCTGAGAAAACTACGTTTTCCCAATTGCGACCCAAAGTCGCCTGTGCAAACGCGAGACGGTAAATTTTGTGGTCGTCTGAGAGTTTTTCCTTCACGGCAGCAACACAGCCACGTAACCCGGCATGACGAATCCTTCGCAGAGCTGTATGCTTACTACCAGGAAAAAGAGAAGCTTCCCTTAGCTGTCTAGACGTCCTTAGTGGGTCTAGCCGGGCTTCGTTTACTAATCTCGCATCTTCGGCTTCGGTTAACACATGCGGAAAACCAGAAGATCGTAAATTACCAGTTTGACGTGTAGGACCATGTTTCCGAATACATCGCTTTCCTGTAGAGGCCGGGACACCTACTCGCCTGCTAGCTGCAGTTGCAGAATAGCCTTCCAACTCCCATAAAGTAATAGGTAAAAGCTAGTACCAGACGCGTGTTTGATTAATTGCACGACACGCCTATTATGGGGAACGACTTGGTCAACGACTCGCGAAAGAAATCTGAAAATGGTGCGCCGTAATAATAATATTAAAAACAGTTTTTATAAAGGAGTATTAATACATACGAAAAGCTGTTTAAAGAATGAATTGTTATACTGACTTTACACGTATAAAAACATATACCATATACCAAACAGATTGAGCGATATGATGATAGCTGTATTGAGACGAACACTTTCGAAGTCCAACTTCGGGTATCTTCTGAAAACAGTAAACTAAAGCTGCTGGTTCGAACCTCCAAGCCAATCTTAGCAATCGGGATAAAATGTAGAGATATGTTTTTCCTTCTGTTAAATATAATAAGACATGTTGAAATGGTATTAAGTGTAGAAAAAAAAAGTAAAGTTGATTGAAATAGTTAATGATACAATATTTCGAAACTATATATTCACACTCTCGTTTCGTCATCGTGATTTCCATTCGGAAAAGAGCATTTACGTATGAGCTCAGTTATATTTCAGAAGCAGCTTCCGAAAAGCGGTCATGTTAGCTCAGTGGTACACCCCCGAGCGTTTAAATCGTGAGTTTGATACCCGTTCAGGTGAGATTCTTTTATGATATTCTACTTTCCTCAATGTATGAAAATTATGTAAAAATAGTTACATTACAATTCATCAGTTGTATATATCAGTTGAATATATATATTCATATCATTTCACGACATAAGCAATTCTTATCTTTAAAATATAACATTTGAGGTATTGACAGAACGTCGGTATGTTATATGTGCATATTAAATACAAATTAAGAAAATCGTGTAATAGCAATAAATGAGTTATGTAATGTATTTATTTGCAGCTATTTTCATACGCAGGTAACTTCTCAATATTCGCATTACAGCATTTAGGTAGAGCATATCGAAAATCGGATCGTGGTTCAAGACAAAAAACTAGCTAGCCCCAAACTGTCACGTAAGAAATTCACGAATCGCAAAAGTAAAGTGAAGAGATTGAGATCGGTAATACCTTAATCGCTCTCTCTCAACTCCCTCTTATCTGCATTTATACATATAAAGGTGTATGTATGTATGTTCCAACATAACTCATGTATGCCTAGAGCAGGGTTTCTCAACCTGGGAGTCGTGGCCCCTAGGAGGTCGCGAAGATAAGCGGAAGAGATAAATATAGTTAGAATCTAATACCGGAAATTATTTTGAATTTTGTTCTGATAGGCATACTTTTATTTTTTATACATACTGTACAGAACAATAAAAAATAAGTCTACTGAACATTGTCAAAGGGTGCAGAGTTGTTTAAAAATGAATTTAAATGAAAGACGTATGATATGATACTAATGAGAACTGTATATAGAAATACTAGAAAAATACACATGGAACAAAACCTGCACATTGAAATACAATTAAAATTGAAACCTAATGAGATACCTAAGCATGGTGTAATTTCACTAGTGCAGCAATGCCCGGTTCAATCTTCGTGACGAACATTATGAAGCCATTTTCAACTGATAAGCGATTTCTTGCCTTTGTTTTAATGTTTACCATGAAAAAAAAAAAAACTTTCGCACAGGTACGATGTAGCAAATGGAATTATTACTTTTAAAGCAGCAGATACCAGACCAGGATATTCTTCTCTCCTCATCAGGCAGAACTTGTCCAAGTCTTTGTTACAGAAAACCAGTTGCAAAGACTTGTAGCATGATCATTCTATTATTTGGTTAAGAAGTTGTGGGCTTAGATCAGTTACGTTAATGGCCTCTTCAAAGAAGGAGTTTAACATCCATCTTGAACCAGCACCTTCGTCCTTGGGAATATAGATAGTACAGTTACTGTATCCACTGTCAATGCCGGGCGCCGAAAAAAGGGGGCACAAATTTCGGAGGAAGTGTGTTACTCATGTTAGGAAAGTAGGGATGCACGCGAGACAAGACGAGACGAGAAATGGAAAAGTCTCGTCTCGTCTCGCAACCTCAAGCGTTGGTCTCGTCTCGCGTCTCGCATAAAAATTTGAGTCTCATCTCGCGTCTCGCGCGAGACTTTCTTGCATGGTCTCGCATATATTCTAGGTCAAAATTTTGCAATGTGTTATTCTATGGCTGTTAATGAATGATGATGTGATATTCTGTCCGAAGGCAGGTATTTGACCTAAAAGTCCCTTGGCAAGGTGAATGGTGGTTTGCCATTGCTTTCCATGGAATGAATGTTCATAACATCCTAAGGAGACGGAACCTAGAGTTCAATATGGTATCCGAACTTGTGTCCCCTCCGCTCCAAATTAAAAGAAAAGTTGTGCTGGAATTTGATCGCTGGACCATTAATTTTCGTCAAATTAATAGCATAATTTACAGCAAAACCAGCATAAATTGTTGCTGGATCCAACATTGTTTTCAAGCTTAGAGGTCTCCAGCAATATTTGCCTCTTCTAAAATATCGTCGCCACTATCAACATTTACACGTTTTGGTCGTTTCCTTGAAGGGTGATTTTCCAGTATAAAGATGTTTTTATACCACCAAAAGCGCTTGTACACAACAAAAGAACTCCTCACAACACAATACGACCCAATTCTTTTGGTTCGTTCGGGCTTGTAGCAATGTTGGATTATCGCATTTTATCAACTTTCGCTTTCAACTTATACTGCCAGATCTAGAAAATAAAATTACTGACAGATATAGGGCCATTCCTACCATCTCCCACGAAACCTATAGGGACATCCTGCCAAACCAGTATTTGAATTAAACTTCCGAACTAGAGAGGGATGTTTTTGATAAATATATAGAAAGAAAATACTTATTCCATGTAAAAATATCATGTTATTTCTGCGAGCCGGGCCGGGGATAAACTTTGACGAGAAGGGATTTCCCCGCCATCCCCCAACATTAATCGCTAGTAGTAATGTGAAAAAGACAGAAACAACAGAAATATCATATTTCGCAGCAATAGGGAGTCTTATTCGCTTTTCAGACCAAAAATAGAAGTTCATGTATTCGTGCGCGCCCGCGTGTATATGTTTGTGTCGCAAAATAAAGTCCTAAATCGATGCTGTAATAAATTTCCAATTTACAAAGCTTTTCTTTTTTAGAAACTAAAGAAGGCTTTAATTCTGAAAATTAACCTTGATTAATAATAAATCTCATAAAATGTCTATTGCCCCAATCACTTTTTTGTTCCTGGAGGCATTAACGCTCAACTTAGAAAACTCAATAAATGTAAAATTACTAAATATACAATTAAATGTAATTCATAAGTGTTGCGAGACTGCGAGAAGTCTCGCGAGACTTCTCGTGCGAGACTTAACCGAGTCTCGTCTAGCGTCTCGTCTCGCATGGTTTAGTCTCGTCTCGCGTCTCGCATAAAATTTTCACTCTCGTCTCGTGTCTCGTATCGCAAATGCGAGACGAGACGAGACTTCTCGCGTCTCGCGTGCATCCCTATAGGAAAGTGCATGTGCACGTGTATAAAATAGAAGGAAAAACGTAATAAAATGTGCTCAAAATCAAGAAAAGGCAGAGTTTACTTTTGAAAATTTTATTGAGCTTCGTGCCAACCATGGTGGCGCTTCGCAGCTAGTCTGTCGACCTCACTCATATCTACGGAGACATCGTCGTATACTCTCGCCCCGACCGCTTATTTTCCATGCCACGGCACTGTTCACTATAAACAAGAAATGGATTCGACTATTATAGAAATAGGTATGTTAAAAATCCCACACAAGCTTATTATAAAACACAAATTATAAAAGGGTCGCTGGCAAGAGGATGTGATAAAAGGGGATCGTGATAGGAATTAGATTGAGAACCACTGGCCTAGAGTAATTTTAACCAAATTTCTTATAGTCTGAAAAAGAGTGCTGTCGGGTTACCTATGGTGAATGGGAGGGGGATACATATAAAAGATTGCTAGAAAATGATCGGTATTAGTGTCGAATTCATAGTTTTCGGGGTCGCTTAGATAAATAGTGTGACTTTCGATTTCGCTTAACTCCGATTAAGCTCTCATTAGTAGGGATGGGCACGAGCGACTTTTCTTTGAAACTCGACTCGACTCGAAACAGACATCTGTGAGGTCTACTCTAGGACTCGGCGCGAAAAATATCCTCCAACTCGACTCGGATTAGAGTCGAGCCAAACTAAAACGAGCCAAATCCTGTGTGTAGTCCTACCTAGATAATACATAGACAATATAATTATTCTATTATCAATTATACTACTATTACTACAAATAATAATAATAATAATCATTATTATTATTATTATTATTATTACAACACCGTGTATAAACATGAACGATAGATGGTTAGTAAAGGAATACTAAAAGCTAGTTGACTGCCGACGTCGGTAGTCATGACGTCTACAAGGCAAAGACATCGTTCATTACCCTAAGCTGTAAGCGTCGGTGGACTACAGATGGTCAACTATTGACCTCTCGCCAAAAATTGGTGGCCCCGCAGCGACAATCCGCGGTGGCCCCAGTTCCATTTTGAAAACTTTACTACCAGCGGCAGAGACGCGATGAAACGACAACGAACCACAAAATTACTCTCCCAAAATATGTTAAAATGCCTATATGTGTGATTTGTTTATATTTAGGTGAGTCAAAAAAACACAAAACAAATACCCCGGGGTGGACGCGAACTATCAATATTACGATTACTAGGCACGTGTTCTTCTGATTTCCCTACGGAAACGATCATAAAAAGCTTGCTTGTTGATGGATAAATCATTGACGTCTTAATTTAGCCAATCAGACAAACCCTTACATCTCGAGTTCTAGGAGGTGATACCGTGAACCGTTTCAGATTTATTGCTTTCTGGTGGGGTACTATCTATGTGCAAAATTTGAGCATAATAGCCGACATGCATCTTCGGTGCCTCTTATCTTTAGTACAATTTTAACCAGAGATTGTGTGGGTCAATGAAAATTTGATTCACGACCTACCATGATCCAGTATCACCCACCACCCAAATGACCCATTGGCCCACTCTGACCCATCATCCATCGTGATCTACTCTGACCCACCACCAACTATGAACCACTCTGAACCATTGCGACCAACTCCGACCCATCGACATCCACGTCCTCTTCTCCGTTGACTAAAGAGGCTACACTTGTAATAAAACAAGACTGTGAAATTATCACTTACTGGAGTTTGAATTTCTACCGTCAATGGCTCAAGCACCTCTCTGTTACTATGCTGATGGATCTGACCTTTACGATATATAATGGCAAAGTGTTTCTCAACTTCCGAACTAAAATGAATTTAAATTTATCATATATAATTATTTCTTTGTTGCCTTACAGACACATTTCAGTATAAAATAGGATGAAATTTGAAAGTCTCAAATCAAGGAAAAGTAGGCCAACGTAAAAAAAGAAAGAAAAACTAACTTTCTATATCATTAAGCACCTGGAGTGCCACTCTTTATCTAATCCACCTCGAAAATTATGGATTCGACACTAATGTCGGTCTTTATATATATATATATATATATATATATATATATATATATATATATATATATATATATATATAATTTTGATGTCAGCCCCTTTCATTTCTCCTAGGAGTGCAAACGGATACTGCCACCGTTAGGACTAAATTTGGTCTTAAATGACATTAAAATTTCTACCAATTAATTTAGCGACCAGTGTTGCATTTAAAAGCTCGGCGCCTCTACGCACTTTTGCTCTCGGCGCCCCAATAACTACATATTTCTCCGCCCCTTCATCCCTAACTTAAAAATAAAACTTAATTCGAATATGCTTAATTAGTGAATTTATTACATTTAAATACCACTCACTACATGCTACAGCTAGAACTACGTAACAAAAAATAACAAATGTGAAACGTGTTCTGAATTATTTTTAGATTTCTTACGCTATTATTATACATATTAGAACAGTAAAAGAGGATTGTTCATGAAATAGTATATTTGCTCTTGATTTTTAACTTTTTCATACGGAAAAAATTAAAATATTATTCAAGTTTTAAACTTTGCACTCTGCAAATATATTGCCCTCTAGGCAATGGGACTAATGTGAAATGTGGACTAATGTGGACTAATGGGAAATGCGGCACTGTTAGCGGCGCTGAAAATTTACGATTCGATTCTAATATCGGTTGATTTCGATATTTTTATGTCGTTACGTAACCACCCTGGGTGCTAATGGGAACTTAATTGGACTTGAATTGAAAGTAGAACTATTCACCTAAGCGACTACGAAGCTATGGATTCGATACTAATATCGACCAGTTTCTAGCATTTTTGATATGCATCCCAACAGTACTCTTTTCCAGACTGTAAGAAATATAGTTATAATTGCGCTAGATATATCAGAATTATGTTGAAACACACACATACATCCACTTTTATATTCTGTATAAATAGAGAGTGAGCGAGTGAGCGAGAGAGAGCGACTAAAGGCATCACCAATTCCACATTGCAAAAGCATATATCAGGAATTGAATTGAAAATCTATGTAAAGACTTTCTGCTGTGGCGTGCTTCATAAGGACAATTCCAGTCTGCTCACGTGACCTTTGGGGTTCATGAATTTCTTGCGAGCATTGCGACTTTGGATTCTCTGTTTAAACCTTCGGTTTATGCATCGAATAAGTTTTCAAGAACATAAATGACTTGCTGTATTATGAATGTTGAGAATTACCCTCTATATGACAAATAGTTGCAAATAAATACACTACATGATTTATTTATTGCTAGTGAACGAGTTTCTTAACTTGTATTTAACATTCTCATATATATAATACAGACCTACTGTGGACACCTACCTATTTCAGATGTTATATTTTAAACATAATAATTACTACATTCTGCAATGATTATGTTATATATATACAACTGATGTATTTAATGTTATTATTTTATATAATTTTTCATGCATTGCGGAAAATATAATTTTAAAAGAGCATTGACCCAGAAGGGATTCGAACTCACAACCTTATGATTTGAAATCCAACAGCTTACCAGTGAGCTAACACAAGGACTTTTGCTAAGGTACTTTTAGCGATGTATAACGGTTCTCAAGAAAATTATGACATTCATACCCACTAGAAACGCTGTTTTTGTTCTACTTTGACTATTATTTTAGTACTTAGGCGATAATTATGTTCTATGTCTTAACTTTGAGCATTCTTTTACATATGGAAAGATTCGTTTACATATCTAAATGTTCCATTACGTATGGAGAGCTAAATGACAAACAAGCATGTGGTGACATTAATACAAAGTTTCGAAATATTGTGTCATTAAGTATTTCAATCAATGTTGCTTTTTTTCAACACTTGATAACAAGTCTTATTATATTTAAAAGAAGAAAAACACATCTGCAAACCTTTTCCCGACTGCAAAGGCTGGCTTGGAGGTTCGAACCTGGTTTACTATTTCCCGAAGATACCCGAAGTTGGACTTTGAAAATTTTTGCCTCAAAACACCAATAAAGAATGCGCTCAACCTTTTTGAGACAAGGTGTACATAAATAATTATATGTATATATATATATGTATGTTGAGATATGAATATGTGTGGAATATGAATACAATGTTGAAGTAAAATGTGCAATATTGAATTGAGCAAATAAATATGTGTAAAGGGTTTTAGTACCTTACCCCAACGGTTCCTGGTTGCCATAGTTACGAAATATCCTATAAATGTGTAATGTAAATGTTAGAAAATACTGCCGCATGTTAGATATTCTCTTCGAACCTTGTAATGTAAGTAATAAATGTATCAACTAACATTGCCTGTAATATAATAACTGCATGTAGGAAGGGATTTAATCAGGTCATCGTAACCCTAATATGTCCTTAAATCAACCCTCAAGTTAGTGAATGGAAATCCTTGCGTAGAACTACATTTCGATTACTATCCCTCCCATACAAATCATCAAATTTCACCAGTGTTTCCACCTCAGTAGTTGTGTTTACAGTACAAAAAACCATCTTTCTAAACTTGGAAAAATCTCTTTCATATATATATATATATATATATATTCATCAGCTAATCATTATCAGAACAAACACAATTCGAAGCTTTCTTGCACCCACTGGAAAACGTGAAGTATATTAATATTTATTTGCATATATTGTTATTGTAGACTGTTCCCATAATGCCCACCGACTTCGATTTTACAAAATTTGAAAAATAAATTTCACTTTTTATTTAGTGGTCAATTTGAAGGCATTTTGTTATACTACCATTAAGAAACCCATATACATCATATTACGAATCAATCATTATGGAACAATCTCATGTGTGACACGCAGCAGTGGTACCAATCTTTGAAAGTTTCATTTACAACTCTTTTCCTTTTTCTTTTTTAACTGATTTTGTGAGTAATGGTGCATTCAGTATAAAGGTACAACAAGATATTCTCTCTCTCTCTCTCTCTCTCTCTCTCTCTCTCTCTCTCTCTCTCTGTGTGTGTGTGTGTGTGTGTGTGTTTGTTTCTAGTTTCCGGCGTAAGCATGTGGATACTACCAGGTATACTTTCGTGTGTACATATGCTATTGTGTGTGTGTGTGGCGCGGGTATATGAAGTATTAATTGGGATCGCGTAGTGCAACTTATCGCTATTAGTACGTACATACAAACGGCTGTTACTTCCAACGATAACTTTGAACGAATGCGAATTTTTAAATTCTGCTTTTTGCAGTAAATAAGTAGAGTGATTCTTCTCGAGGGAGTTCCCCTAAATGGTAGCCCCTACCATGTCCAATTGAATCACAAATTGCCGCAATCGTTTGTACATTGTTTGTACAGAAATGTGCAAGCCAAATTTTCGTTTGTACACTATTAGGGGCGCCGCAAGAACGAAAACAAATTGGGGAGTGTCTAACTGTTAGCCCCCCACCAACATGTCCTATTCAATCACAAATTATCGCAATCGTTTGTACTTCGTTTGAACAGAAATGTGCAGGCGAAATTTTCTTTTGTACACAATTAGGGGCGTCGCCAGAACAGAAAAAATGGGGGCTGTCTAAGTGGTAGCCCCCCACCCAGGTCCAATTGAATCACAAATTGTCGCAATTGTTTGTACTTCGTTTGTACAGAAATGTGCAGGCGAAATGTATGTTCGCACGCAATTAGGGGCGCCGCCAGAACGAAAACAAATTGGGGGCTGTCTAAGTGGTAGCCCCCACCGACATGTCCAATGCAATCAAAAGTTGTCGCATTCGTTTGTGCACCGTTAGTACAGAAATATGCAGGCGAAATGTTTGTTTGAACAAACTTAGGGGCGCCGCCAGAACGAAAACAGTGGGGGGCTGTCTAAGTGGTAGCCCCCCCCACCATGTCCAATTGAGTCACAAATTATCGCAATCATTTGTACATTGTTTGTACAGAAATGTACAGGCCAAATTTTCGTTTGTACACTATTAGGGACGCCGCCAGAACGAAAACAAATTGGGGGCTGTCTAACTGGTAGTCCCCCACCAGCATGTCCTATTCAATCACAAATTATCGCAATCGTTTGTACTTCGTTTGTACAGAAATGTGCAGGCGACATTTTCGTTTGTATACAATTAGGGGCGCCGCCAGATCAGAAAAAATGGGGCTGTCTAAGTGGTAGCCCCCCACCATGTCCAATTGAATCACAAATTGTCGCAATAGTTTGTACTTCGTTTGTACAGAAATGTGCAGGCGAAATGTATGCTCCCACGCAATTAGGGCGCCGCCAGAACGAAAAAAATTGGGGGCTGTCTAAGTGTTAGCCCCCCACTAACATGTCCTATTCAATCACAAATTGTTGCAATCGTTTGTACTTCGTTTGTACAGAAATGTGCAGGCGAAATTTTCGTTTGTACGCAATTAGGGGCGCCTCCAGAACAGAAAAAAATGGGGGCTGTCTAAGTGGTATACCCCCCACCATTTCCAATTGAATCACAAATTGTCGCATTCGTTTGTGCATCGTTTGTACAGAAATGTACAGGCGAAATGTTTGTTTGATCAAACTTAGGGGCGCCGCAGAACGAAAACAAAGTGGGAGGCTGTCTAAGTGTTAGCCCCCCTATCATGTCCAATTGAATCACAAATTGTCGCAATCGTTTGCACTTCGTTTGTACAGAAATGAGCAGGCGAAATGTATGTTTGTACACAATTAGGGGCGCCGCCAGAACAGAAAAAATTGGGGGCTGTCTAAGTGGTAGCCCCCCACCATGTCTAATTCAAGCACAAATTTTCGCAATCGTTTGTACAGAAATGTGCAGGCGTAAAGTTTATTTGTACACAATTAGGGGCGCCGCCAGAACAGAAAAAAATGGGGGACTGTCTAAGTGGTAGCCCCCCACCGTGTCCAATTCAATCTCAAATTGTCGCATTCGTTTGTGCATCATTTGTACAGAAATGTGCAGGCGAAATGTTTGTTTGAACAAAATTAGGGGCGCCGCCAGAACGAAAACAAAGTGGAGGCTGTCTGATTGGTAGCCCACCCACCATCTCCAATTGAATCACAAATTGTCGTAATCATCTGTACTTCGTTTGTACAGAAATGTGCAGGCGAAATGTTTGTTTGTAGACAATTAGGGACGCCGCCAGAACGAAAGCAAAGTAGGGTGCTTTCTAAGTATAACCCCTCCACCATGTCCAATTGAATCACAAATTGTCGCAAGCGTTTGTACTTCGTTTGTACAGAAATGAGCAGGCGAAATGTTTGTTTGTACACAATTAAAGGCGCCGCCAGAACGAAAACAAAGTGGGGGCTGTCTAAGTGGTAGCCCCCGACCATGTCCAATTCAATCACAAATTGTCGCAATCCTATGTACGTCGTTTGTACAGAAATGTGCAGGCAAAATTTTCTTTTGTACACAATTAGAGGCGACGCAAGAAAGAAATTAATGTGGGGTCTGTCTAAATGGTACCCCGTCCATCATGTCCAATTCAATCACAAATTGTCGTAATCGTTTGTACATCGTTTGTACAGAAATATGCAGGCGTAATTTTCGTTTGTACACAATTAATGATGCCGCCAGAAGGTAAACAAAGTGGGGCTGTCTAAATGGTAGAAACATTAAAAAAAATGTGTCACATTTATGGAATATTTTTCTAACAGGACTTTGTTCACACTTTTGTGTGGTTTGGTATGTTCACACTATCGTGTGATTCACTATATTGATCTTATTCTAACGATGATGGAATTAAATGTTTATTTTTTGTTTATATTTATACTATTTATATTTATACTTACAATCATTATTGCTGATTTAGTTTATCACTCGTTTGCTCTTATTATTAAACTTATTCATTATTTCTTACGTGAGCTGAATCCTTATGAGAAGAAATTATTTTTTTCTTTCTATCTTGCGCAGAAACCGTTATTCTCATCTCGTACAGGAAATTGATAAGTGGAAGATATAACAAATTCACAAAGTAGACTGTTAAAGGGAAAATTATAACACAGTATTTTGTTTTATTTGATCATCTTCATTAAACTCATTTTGCAGAAACTATAGAATGCATGGTGAAGTATTTTGGTGCATTCAGCATTCTGATTTACGAGTAGAGTTGCTAACTGGCCGGTATTTGCTGTGATTTTGATTAAGGCCGGTGACCGGTACAAACTTATTAGCCCCCTTCTGACGGGTATTTTGGAATCTGCAATCCAGAATATAACATTGAACATCGAAATGTTTCAACAGTGCCTTTACAAACACAAATTTCCGTTGTATTATACATCACCGATATTTTTTTTTAATGTTTGGCAGTTTTTTTTATTTATTTAACATAACAAATTTGATAACACTTATATTTTATTGTAAAAGGATTTTATACATTTATTGAGAGTAGAAAATGACTTTCTAAAGCAATTTCCTTTGTTTGAAGTGTAAGTTTATAGAGTAAATTTCATTTTATGAATCAATTATTGTTACATAAAGATTAATATCCAGTATTATTCATCTGTTTCGATAATTTTAAACAAGTGGCAATTGCTGGTAAATAAAATAACGATCAATACAGTCTTCAGTTTCTCATTTGTACAGAGAATTTTGAGGGTGTGCCGGTAATTTTGTTTTCCTGAGTTGGCAACCTATTTACGAGGTTTTGTTACGTAGTGGCTCCGTACTGACACTCCGCATGCAAATAAGTATGTAAGGCTACCATACGCCCCGGTTTCTTAAAATTTGTTCCGGTGTGCAGAAATTTTCCTTCTTGTCCTGTTTTTTTCTTTATTATTATTATTATTATTATATTATTATTATTATTAATTACATATCAAAATTTCTGAAAAGATAATAAAATCGATATATTCCTTTTGCTTTCAATTCCGACAATACTATAGGAACAATTTCATTCTAATCTTTATTATTATTCCAATCGCTGCTTCCCCGGATATAACATGCAATGTTTAAATCCTCCTAAGTAGCACTCTTATCACTAAAAGTAAGAATGTATACTCCGAGGTGGCAACAAATTCTTGTGACGCTGCAGACCAGCCCCGAAAACACATTTTTTCTGTTTCAGAAAAACAATTATGCAAATTGCTTTCTTTTAGTTCGCATTTTAGGTTAACAAAAATAAATCAGTCTATTGAAATTTGGAAACAACTTCATAAATCTGGATTTTTTTTTCTTTATAGACATGTAGAGCATGTAAAGATGGTATGTGTAATAATATTGAAAATATAATTTTTGCCTAAATATTGTATGTTCACTGATTGCGTTTATATTGTATAACAGCTTCTAGCTTCTATAATAATTTTTAGCACTGTTGATTAAGTATGGACTATATTAAAACATTATTTTAAGTTTTATAACTAGTGCGATACTGTAGTAAAATTGGAAAGATAAAATTAATACAAAATGCAATATTTACTACTATTTGTAAGATGTCCCGTTTTTTCTGTTTTCAAAAAGTGTGGTAGCCTTAAAGTATGCTAAACCATACAAAATAAATTGTACTGTAAATTGTACCCCTCTGATAGTGCTCTCAAACGGGTCGGGTTACGGGTCGGGTCGGGTCGAGTCGGGTTGTCGGGTCGGGTCAGTCGGGTTAGCTCGTGTCGGGTCACTCAGGTCGAGTCGTCACATTCTTCACTTATTTTCTATACGGAATACTATAAGGAGCTTTGTTGTAGAATTCAATTCGAAGTTGGTGAATGAATGATAATTGTGACTAATTGAAGGTGAAATAGTAACAAAATTTTAATTTAACCCTATAATTACTAATTGGCATTGTAATTGTAATTAATATTACTACTGACTTTTTTCCTTTCTGCGTTTCTATGTCAAGTTGAATGTCACATTAAGTGAAATTGAAAGGAAATATCTAGTTAACGTCCAACGTTATGCAGCAACGCTAAGAGAGACAGCGATGATGAGAAATAATTGAAGTGGTTGAATGCAGAAAGTGGGAGGAAATGGGAGAACACCGAGAAAACCCATGCACATGGTGTTTGTCCACCAGAAAACTTACTTGGTACGAACTGGAATCAATACCCATGGATCTTCGGGTCAAACATCTGCCTTTGGGCAGGACACATTATTATTATTACTATTATTATTATTATTATTATTATTATTATTATTATTATTATTATTATTATTATTATTATTATTATTATTATTATTATTATTATTATAACTTTAAGAATACCCAAGAAAGTTCCGCCGCCTTTTCACCAACACCTTCGAACATTGGTATGTAACCTAAGACGTACCTGGAATATCAAAAATCGTCTCCATCAGCCTCGACGACCTTCTGCCGACGTTCTGGAAGGCTATGGATTCCATCGCAGTCGAACTTGGTGGGACGTGAAGTGAAGAAGGTATCAAGTGCATATTGCACCTCTACTAGCGATTTGAATTGGCGTTCTCTAAGGTGATTGTCCAAGGAATGGAACAGGTGATAATCGGACGGTACAATGTCCGTGGAGTATGGCGGATCCAATAGTGTTTTCCATTCAAGGCGTAGAATGATGTACTGGGTCATTTTAGCCACGTGGGGTTTAGCGTTGCCTTGTAACAAGAGGACCCCTTTGCGATTCAGAACTGCTGGATCCAGACAGGACACAGTGACAGTACACAGTTGCATTGATGATCTGATCAGCTTGTAGCAGTTCCCGATGGACGATGCCTCGAGCAGTCCACAAAATGCACAGGAGAACCTTATTCTGGTGTAGTGCTGGCTTGGGCTGTTTTCAACCGGATCATGGGATGCTAACCAACAATGACGGCGCCGTGGAGCTTCGTACAGGACCCACTTCCCATCACATGTCAACACCCTGTCCAGAAATTGCTTCTTCCTCAGACGAGACACCAAAGAAACACAGGTGTCGGCTCGCGTTGCTTTCTGGCTCCAAGTCAAATAATCTAGGACTCATCAACCCAACTTGCAGTGCTTCCCAAGTTGATGGTGGTGGTGCCGAATGGTTTCTCCACTCACACTGAAATGTAGTACCAGTTCCTCACATATCTGTCTTCGCCTCAATTGCTGCCTGAAGATCTTTATTTTGAACATCTGTTTGTCTTCCGGCACAGGGTGCGTCTTCGAGTGTTTCGTCACCGTCCTTAAACCGTTATACCACTGCACTCTCCGCGTAGTCACGACACCCTCACCAAAGGTCTGTCATATCTTCCGCCCCGCGGAGCAGCAATTTGAACTCGTACAGCAAACAAGCCCTTATGACGCTCTGTGAAGGCCCCATGTTCACTCAGTCCTTACACACGTTCACGGTGTATCTGAACAGCCACAACCAAGTAGTATGTTGGATATACTTACTAGTGTTGCTCACGAGACCACGTTTGGGGCATTCTCGTCTCGAAAATGTGTCGTGAAGGTAGTCTCGTCTCGAAAAGTGCATATGTTTCTATTGAAAGAGCTCTGTCTCATCTCGTACCCCTTCATGAAAATTGTGCCTCGTCTCGTCTCGTCCAACAACTGACCTTCACCTTACATCCATTCGCATTCAACTCACGGTGTGAGGGCCAATTGAACACAGACCTCCACAAAGAGACAGAACTTTCTTGGTCATCTTCAGATTATTATTATTATTATTATTATTATTATTATTATTATTATTATTATTATTATTATTATTATTATTATTATTATTATTATTATTATTATTATTATTGCGGTAGTGATTTGACTTTCTCCGCAATAAAATACTTGCTAATATTATATAATGTTGCAAATATCTTCTAGATAAATTAATCAAGAAAAAATAAAAGGTAATTCCCTACAGAATGAAATTTCAGTGCAATTAGTTCCTTATGATTCTATCAGACAGCAACGCTGTTTTTAAATAGAAAAATCGGGATGTTAACGTGATGAAATTTTTGTTTGTTACACAGCAAAAAATATTAAAAGAAGTTCTATATACATTCCTTACTAGAAAATAATGTTGTCTTCAGAACTTTTATTCTTTTAGTCTTCAGAACTTGTCTTGAGAACTCAGTCAAATTTTATTTTGATTTTCGAAGTTGATTGCCTAAATTTTAACCTTGGAAATTTGGATGTGGAGTAAAATAAAGAAGGTTAGCAGGGTAGAGAGGAAAACGAATTAGGAAATGCTGAAAAATGCAAGAGACGAGAGCAATATTAGACGATATAAGGAAGCGAAAAAATGGACGGATCACAAGTTTCGATCTTGCTAAGGGATTGCATTCTGAGAGATGTAGTAAAGGGGGTGATATCAGGAGAGCGAGAGTGTGTAAGAAGGTAGCAATTGATAGACTGTAATAAGGAGGGTGGTACTTTATGTTGGGTTGCGAGGCAGATATTAGCGGGAAATCGCAAAAATGGAAGCTTCTTACCTAGTTCACAGAAACTGGCCTGTCATTAATGGCAGAACACTGAGGAGGAGGAGGAGGAGGATAATTATACTACAAATAAAAAAGCCGAAACAATGGTTTATGCATAAGAATTGGTCAGCATTTTTTTTCTGGTGGCAGTTTTGTAAGGTTCTAGCTCTCTCAAACTGATTAGATTGTAAGGTCAGGTCACTCGGGTCGGTTGTCGGTTTAGGTCACTTCGGGTTGGTTCACTCGGGTCACTTTGGGTCGGGCCAATCGGGTCAGCTCTGGTCGGGTTGTCGGTCGGGTCAGTAAATTCGGGTCACGGGACTGTGAGGAAGTGTTATCAGTTATATTTTGGTTGCTGTGTAAGAGACCAAGATAAGAACTGGGTTCCTCACTACATTTGTTGTACTTGCGTGAAACGTCTGACTGGGTGGGCAAATGGTGGACGAAACATGAACTTCGCAGTACCGATGATCTGGAGGGAACGAAAAGATCATTCTTCAGACTGCTACTTTTGTATGACACAGATAAAAGAAATAAGCAGTAAATCTAACCACACAGTACAGTACCCTAATTTGCCATAAGCAATTAGGCCAGTTCCACACAGTGCAGAATTACCTGTACCAGTACCTCTTCCTCATCTTACGGTAAATGAGGATTACGTACTTGAGGCAACTATTGAAGTTCCAAATGAAGATGATGATCCTACTTATGTAGGAAGCACATCTACATTGGATCCCCATCTGATAACTCCGGGTGAACTAAATGACCTCGTACGGGATTTAAAACTCTGCAAGACACAGACAGAACTTCTTGATACTAAACTTAAGGCTGGAATCTGCTCCATCGTGACACTAAAGTGTGTATTTTTCGAAACCTTCATACAGAGTTTCAAAACTATTATTCTCAAGAAAATGATTTAGTGTATTGTAATAATGTCTGTGCTGTGATGAAATGAAATGAAATCTTTGAGTTTTACGTCCCGCGGTTATGCCGGTTAGGCTAAAGGAGACGGTGATGATGAGAGATGAGTGAAATGGTGGAATGAAGAAAGTGGGAGGAAACGGGAGAACCCCGAGAAAACCCACGAGCACGGTGTTTGTCCACCACAAAGCTGTGCTGTGATGGATACACTTGGACATGCACATAAGTACAGAGTGGAGATTGCTTATTGACTCTTCGAAAACTAGTTTTAAGGCTGTCCTTTTGCACAATGGCAACAAATTTCCTTCAGTGCCTTTGGCTTATGCAACTAATATGAAGGAAACCTATGAAAACATCGAAATAGTGTTAGAAAACATTCAGTATGAGAAATACAAGTGGACCGTTTGCTGTGATTTACGCCATTTCTTTGTTAATGGGTTTGCAGTTTGGTTATACGAAATGTTGTTTCCTCTGCGAATGGGACAGCAGGAACAAAGCGGAACATTACATCAAGAAGGAATGGCCAACGCATGTACTAACTCCTGGACAGAAGAATGCTGTTTATTCCTCACTGGTGAGCCCTGATTAGATAATTCTACCTCATCTTCACATAAAGCTGGGGCTCTTCAAAAACTTTGTTAGGGCAATGGACAAAAGTAATGCAGGATCTTGTTACCTCAAGGAAAAAATTCCTGGGGTTAGTGACGCTAGGGAGTTTTGCAGACCCCCAAATAAGATGTTTGATTCGTGACCAAAAATTTGAGGATCTCTTAACTCTGGATGAGAAAGCAGCTTGGTGTCCATTTAAATGTTTAACAGAGAATTTTTTAGGAAACAAGAAAGCCCCAAATTACCCTTAAAATTGTGAGTGATTTCCGGCAATCATTCAATGAAATGGGTTGCAACATGTCACTTAAAGTTCACTTTCTAGACTCCCATCTGCATTTCTTTCCTGAAAACTTTGGTGCTGTTAGTGATGAGTATGGGGAACATTTTCATCAGGACAATTCCTCCATGGAGAAGAGATACCAGTGACGGTGAAGTTCAAAAATGCTAGCTGATTACTGTTGGATACTTAAAAGAGATGTTCTAGAAACCAAACACAGAAGAAAGTCGACAACTAAAACATATTAGTTGAGGTAAGTAAGTGTCCATTTATTAAGAAGATACCACTCACTTCTATTGTATTATTTATTAAATAGATATAAAATGCTGACACGGTGTATACATTATTGAAAATATGTTTTATTTCAAATCCAATAAGATATAAACCGTGCTTATATTGTAATGGAAGTTATATGTGATTTTATCTGCACTAATGAATATTGTAAAATGAACAGTACACATAGCATATTTTTATATAAATATGTTTATTTCTCTAGATAGAATAATGCTACTTAGAGGGCTTACTAAGTACAAATCAAGCTAACATACAATATAATTTGTGTGTTTATATACCTAACGTACCCAAGCTACAAGTACGAAAATGGTTTTTAAAAAAAGAAAAAAGAAAAAGAAAAGAAATTTGAGGGGAAATTTTCCGAAAACACCTCTGTCACGGAAACACTGAGGGTGATAGAGAAAAACTGATTGCAGATTCGAATTCTACGTGAAAAGGTCTATTAGAATCAGGTATTTTCTTCCGTGTGCCAGAGAAAAAGAATTTTTTTTCGACTAGTGTAATAGGTACCATTTTCAAACTCAGCAACCGTTATTCAAACCGGTTAACGTTGATCGCAGATATTAAAAATACTCACATCCGTATATTATTTAATACAAACGAAAATTTTACCTGCACATTTCTGCACAAACGATGTATAAACGATCGCGACAATTTGTGGTTCAATCGAAAATGGTGGGGCTAGCACTTAGACAACTCCCCTTTTTTTCGTTCTGTCCACGCACCTGATAGCGTAGAAAAAAAATTTTCGCCTGCGTATTACTGCTCAAACGATGTACAAACAATTGAGATAATTTTCTTTTGAATCGGAGTAGGGAGGTGCTACCAATTAGGCAGCCTATACGTTGTTATCGTTTTGGCGCGCTCGCAATTGTGTACAAACGAAAATTTCGCCTGCAAATTTCTGTACAAAACCGTAATAAACAAGTGCGACAGTTTGTGGTTGAATTCGACATGGTGGGAGGGCTATCAATTAGAGAGCCCATAGTTTGTTATCGTTTTGGCGGGGCCACATTTATGTGCAAACGAAAATTTCAGCTGCACATTTATGTACAAAGGCGTACAAACAAGTGCGACAGTTTGTGGTTGAATTGAACATGGTGGGAGGACTACCATTTAGACAGTCCCCACTTTGTTTTCGTTCTGTCGGTGCCCCTAATTGTGTACAAACCAGGGGCGGAGTGAGGGGGGTCGAGCCATGCCACCACCCGGGGCGGCAAGTCTGATGGGCGGTAAAATTTGAAAAAGAAAAGAGTACAGGGGCGGCAAAATTTGAGAAAGAAAACAATAAAAGGGCGGCATGTGAAAGAACCGCCCAGGGCGGCAAAACTTCTAGCGCCGGCCCTGGTACAAACGAAAATCTCGCCTGCACATTTCTCTATAACTATATTCAAACGATTGCGACAATTTGTGGTTCAATTGCGCATGGTGGGGGGCTACCATTTAGACAGCCCCCACTTTGTTTTCGTTCTGCCGTCGCCCCCTAATTACCTACAAATGAAAATTTCGCCTGCATATTTCTGTACAAACGATGCACAAACGATTGCGACAATTTGTGATTGAATTGAACATGGTGATTGGGCTATCACTTAGAAAGTCCCCCACTTTGTTTCCGCCCTGGCGGCGCCCCTAATTATGTACAAACGAAAATTTCGCATGCACATTTCTGTACAAACGATGTAGAAACGATAACGACAATTTGTGATTGAATTGGACATGGTGGGGGGGGCTATCTCTTAGACAGACCCCCACTTTTTTTCGATCAGGCGGCACCCTTAATTATGTACAAACAAAAATTTAGCCTTCACATTTCTGTAGAAACGATGTGGAAACGATTGCGACAATTTGTGATTGAATTGGACATTTGGGGGGGGCTATCACTTAGACAGTCCCCAATTTGTTTCAGTTTTTACGGCGCTCCCATTTATGTACAAGCAAAAATTTCGCCTGCACATTCTTGTACAAATGATGTAGAAACGATTGCGACAATTTTTGCTTGAATTTGACATGGTGAAGTGCTACCATTTAAACTGCCCCCACTTTGTTTTCGTTCTGGCGGCGCCCCTAATTGTGTACAAACGAAAATTTGGCCTGCACATTTCTGTACAAACGATGTAGAAACGAATGCGACAAATTGTGATTGAATTGGATATGGTGGGGTGCTACCACTTAGACAGCCCCCACATTATTTTCGTTCTTGCGGCGCCATTAATTTTGTACAAACGAAAATTTCGCCTGCACAGTTCTGTACAAACCATGTAGGAACGCTTGCGACAATTTGTGATTAAATTGGACATGGTGGAAGGGAATACCATTTAGATAGACCCCACTTTGATTTCGTTCTGGCGGCGCCCCTAATTGTGTACAAACAGAAATTTCGCCTGCACATTTCTGTACAAACGATGTAGGAGCGATTGCGACAATTTGTGATTGAATTGGACATGTTGGGGGAGGGGGCTACCATTTAAACAGCCCGCACTTTGTTTTCGTTCTGGCGGCGCCCCTAATTGTGTACAAACAAAACTTTTGCCTGCACATTTCTGTACAAAAGGTGTAGAAACGATTGCGATAATTTGTGATTGAATTGGACATTTTGGGGGGGCTAACATTTAGACAGTCCCCCACATTTTTTCGTTCTGGCGACGCCCCTAATTGTCTAAAAACGAAAATTTTGCTTGCAGATTTCTGTACAAACGATGTACAAACGATTGTGACAATTTCTGATTCAATTGTACATAGTAGGGGACTACCATTTAGACAGCTCCCACTTTGTTTTCGTTCTGACGGCGCCCCTAATTGTGTACAAACGAAAATTTCGCCTGCACATTTGTGTACAAACGATTGAGATCATTTCCGATTGAGTCTGATAAGGGGGGGGGGGCTGTCTAAATGGACGTCTCCTTTTCACCTCTACTGTAATTAAATTCTTCCTCGAGAAAATCTGTAATCAACACTGTCAGTAGCTACGTCGTCGACTAATATACCTTAACAAGTACAGCTTTATTTTCGTATATTTTTCAACAGTTAACCAATTTAAAACTATCGCAAACAAGAATATGTAGTCAACTTCTTAAATACTTCGCTCGCAGGAACCCGTTCAGCGCGTGCAACAAGCAAAAACAACATGTTTGGCGTCTCACAAATGACAAAGAAAAAAAAAAGAAAAGCAAAAGCAGCACGGCAGTGCCTTATCGCAGTCAGAGCTGACAACATAGTTTCGGTCGTCACATACGCCAATGGATCTACAAGCGGTGTTAAAGAGTTATACAGTTACAATATACGTTGTGCCACAGTAGCGCTACAGGCGGAATGTGCACGAACTACAAATGAATATGTTCCCTTACAAGCATCAGACACTGTTGCACCCTCTTTACATTCTACACATCATTTTTTCTCCCACTTTTTGACCTTGACAAGCAGAAGTACCAGGCTTTCCGAGTTCACAACCATAAACTGTTTGTGTACAGAGTACGTTTTCAGTTCTTCCAATGACTCTGCGCGCGAAGAACAGGGGTGATGATCGGGCTACCGAATACGGCAGTCAGAGACACCCGGTTGAAACTTTAAATGTAAAATACAAATATAGAGCCTTGACAATGCCGTGAGGATGAATATATATATATATATATATATATATATATATATATATATATATATAGTGCAAATCAACGATAAATATGTGCAATTAGTAGTACAAAGCGATATTCATTGAGACATAGCAAATGTGATAGTAAGCTAATGACAGAATAAGTAACATAGTGCTGTACGTGTCCCTTCACGTTTCCACTTCACTATCACATCAGACACAGTGGACCTAGGGATGTTTAGAAGTGTGGAAAACTCGCGTACAGACTTCTGACGCAAGTGACACCCAATCACCTGACCATGTTCGAAGTTCGCGATTTCCGCGGAGCGCCCCACTCTGCTTTCTCACGATGTCTAATGACTATTGAGGTCGTTGATAATGAGAACCTGGCAGTAGGTGGCAGCACAATGCACCTAATATATATTTGGGTAGTGTCCGGATACTTTTGATCACTTGGTATATATATATATATATATATATATATATATATATATATATATATATATATATATATATATATGTATGTATGTTTGTGTGTGTGATGAGTATAAATCAATCACTTTATAAGAAGTAAAATAGTATGGACAAACACTTTATATTAAGCGAATCGAATGCCATATACAATATTTTACTAATTAGAATGTATTGTGAGGAAACAAAACGGGGAGAGTAGTCACTTCAGCGAGAACTTACAATAGAAACATGAGGTCTAGATTTTCAAGTCATTTATCCAAATAAGAACGTAGTTTATACATTTTTGTGCGCTCCCAAATGAGACAATCTGGCTATGTCACTAGCTAACGTAGTGAAATTTTGATTTGGAAACATTCATATTAATGCTCGGTGGGGTCTTATTCTTCCTAAAAATAGATTTCTCAAAAATTGCCTCTAAAATCCTATTATATAGAGCTTTTCTTTACTGAAATGTTCATACCTTTTAACCGTCTGTTAAACAAAAATGAGAGTTGCTGAACATTTTTTGTAACTTTAATTGAAGATCTTTCAAATGATTTATCGGAAAATCAGAATATAATCGGTAATGGAGATGCAATCATTTAAACGGATCTATGTTTGTCGACACAGCGTTCATTTTGATGACGTCACCACACGACTCATGACTTTTAGTCAAGTATCTGCAGTGGTTTTCAGCACAAGCACTGTATGGGATGAGGTCCTGTAGCTTAATTTGGAATTCGAATGTGATAAATTTCTTTCGGAATTACTCCATATTACAATGTGATACTATATATGTTTTTGTCATATACAATTTCTGAATATCACAAACTTCCCTTTTTAATTCCTTAAAAATAGGTAAAATCTTTATCTTTTTCGTCTGAAAAATTTGACAATTCTAATATGGACATCACTTATATATGGGCCTTTGATGGGGAGACCCAAGTTCGATTCAAGGAGTAGGTCACATGCTTTATATCACATGCTGTAAATCCGTCTCAAATAACCTCCCTGCTGAAACGGAAGCTAAACTCAAGTAAAAGCAATCAATCACCTAGGTATGTTAAGTATTAGTATAAAAACACTGTCTACCATGTTGGTGGTATTTCCCCCTTGATAAGATCATTAGGTGGAATGGGAACCTGACCAGGCGAATTTGCATTTCACCTGAATTGGCAGATATTTCCATAATCTGTGAGTGAGGACTGATAAAGCATTAAACGATTTAAGAATTGGAGGAAGTGAAGGGAACCCTTCTGAACTAACCTGTATCTGGACGTATTGTGATATACATACGTATATATATACTATTATCTTTATATAAGCAGAAATTTCAAAAGATCAGCGTGTTGTGAGATGTAATCACTGCGAAATAAAAACACCGCTAATTTTACAGTAATTATGTGATATCTTCAAATAGATCAAAGATAATCAAAGTGTGGAAGAAGTGCACCCTAGATAACAATATTTTGAATGGGGTACCGTTATCACGAGTCACCTAGTATTTTTCGGTTTACAGCCATTTATAAACGCGAAAATAAATGCCGATTTTTTAAATGGTTGGAAGTGGAAAGCAGATAAGTGAGTCGTGATAACGGTATCTCGTGTAAAATAATATTGTCTAGCGAGCTCTTGTTCCACTTTTTGATTATCTTTTATCTATTTGAAGGTATCACATAATTACTGTAAAATTAGCGGTGTTTTAATTTCGCCATGATGGGATCTCGCTACCGATTAATTTTCCTTTCCTACCATTCTTTAAAATGAACCCTTACTCTTTGTTGCCAGTAATAAAAATCTTTTCTTCTGCAGTTTAGAGAACGAAACATCTTCAGTGAATACTGAAAACTTAAGCGTAAAGTACATTATGTTGTAAGAAACTTTGGAATTGGTAGGAACGAGTAGCTAAACCCGAACTAATATGAAGCTTCAGAATTAGTTAAACTTGGAGATAGAAATAAAATTAGAAGGCAAGTTGCACATTACGAGTAGGGCAAAGGTGGTTCTTTTGCTGCATAGGGTAAAGTGTACACTCTTTTCGACTCCGAGTTTCCCCTCTTTCTCCTCGCCTAGCATCATGCAGCATTCCCATACGTATTTTGCAATGTGACGCCAGCGGAGAGGGTGGGGTCTGCCTCGAGGTTGGAAGGGGAGGGAGGGTGTTTCAATATTCATGCCACCGCTGCCATTAATTAAAAGGGCCGACACTACCATTTTTCACGTCGAGTTCTCTCCTTTGGCGTCGAGGTGAACGCTTTGTCACCGACTGTTAACGAGAGCCATGTCACAGACTGTCAGGATGTTGTCCCGCCGGTTGCATCGCGAAAGGATACACGATGATATTAGCTTTCGTTCCTCCATCTATCGTTGTAAGAAAAATTATGAAGCCAGCTCAAAAGATGGAGATCACCGCGCATATTAGATTATCTTCGCCAGCAATCGATTATTAAAATTTAAATTATGAAGTGATAAAATGACACTTTTATAACAAAATCTGTTTATCCTCAAAACGATGTAAAATATTTGCCATGAAATCATACTTGAGTGCGTTCATAAGGATTTTAACAGTAACAGAAAATTTTCACAACTGATATGTATTTCATAATCATAAAAGAAATGATGTATACACATATTATCATCATTGTTTACAGAAGTAAAATCCAACAATAACCACAGTTATGCGATACAAATAACAGCCCTTTACAAGCAGCGATTGAATACCATTAAGTACGATAAAATTCAGTTAAAAAGGAGAATATATACTATATATATTTAAACGCTAGAAAAGTTTATATATTTGTGGACACATATGTTTGTGGCCAATCCATAGATTCTAAAAAGATGCCATTTTCACTGATCGATCGCAAATTTTCGATAGATTGTTCAGCTCTAATTGAATATTTAAGAAACATGGCCGTTATTTTCTTTTATTACATTTTAGGGTTACACTAAAGGTGTTGAAATTAAAAAAGAAGTAAATAATCGTATCCTACGAGTTATACATACCAATATCACATATTTGTATACAGGGGTTGTACATCTTTCAGGCATTTGTTTCATGGTGAAATTATAATGAAAAACGAAAGATAGCCATTTCTGCAGTCTAAGATGAATCTTTATTGTTTGGAGTGTTTTGCCCAATAAACACCATATATCACTGACATTATAATTAATTGTGTATGTAATGTATTTGCTTATTACATACTGCATGCAAGAAGAGAGAAATCACTGATCACACAAGAATTAGAAACTTCAATTAGAAGTAGACTAAAATCTTGTAAATGGTGCGAGATATTGAAAAAAAATATTTATTTATTTATTTAACAATCACCAGATGCAGCTCAGAGGCCATTTTATACTGGATATCTAACAACAACAACAACAACAATGGAAAGGATTTGGGAAGGTATCGACAAGGGCCTGTTTAGTTAGTACCATCCCGGCATTTGCCTGGTAGGACTGAGAGAAATTCTGGGAAATCCCAGTCAGGATGGTCGTCAGCGGGAATCGAACCGAATGCGAAGCCAACGCTCTACCACTTGAGCTACTTCGCTCGGTAAAAAATCTCCCCTTCATGGTACCCCTTGCCGATTCTTATCAATACATTTTTCAGTTGAATCTGTAAAGGGACATGTACAGATATTGTGAGGAATGTCAAGGAAATTCATGGTCATATGTGAATGATGCGCTGAGTACAGAGCGCAGGTTCAGCTAGTTGGTAATATAAAAAAAATATACAAGTTTGTTTCGTTTCACAATGTGAAACTACAGTAGGTTTCTAAAGTATGATAAGTCAAAATTAAAACCGATAGAAGTTTGTTTATAACTACCGGTTGCAATCAGCGTCGGATTGCTAGTCAGACAAACAACACATGCTGACTAGGGCCACAGAATTCGGAGATTCCCCAAAAGAAAAAAATCAACATTTGGAACAATATTCTTTCTAAATTATAAATGTAACTTTTTATGTTTTGATTGGTTAAGTACATTGCATTATTACTAGAAAATTTAGTTATATGTTTGCTATAAATGGTTAACTGACTCTAAACCTATAATACTAAAAAGTAAATATACTGTGAAAGGGTCTGCAGCCAGCGCCTTAACTTAGATTTTTTCTGGGGGGAGTCATACGTGTATTTGGGCCCCTAAAAAAGTTTTTTCTAGTTCTTGGGCCCCCTTTCCGCATCTTTCTCTTACTCTTTATGAGCCCCCCAGAGGTTGTTGGTCATTCCGCACGGCTAGGTCTGCGGGCCGTCTGTTACGACTCTGGGCCCATTCCACACATGACAAATTAATTAAGGGAACAGTATTGACAAATCTTAAAGCCATTTGAATAAATATTATTTCTAGTGCCCCTAATAGGAGACACTTTTTACTGAATTGGGTCCACGACTCATTTTTGTTTTATTTGCTTTTGTGTGCTGTTTCCTTTATGTATTGTAGTGAGCCTATTTGATGTTTTATTTATAATTGTATGTTTATCGTATATAGAGTAAGAAAATTTTGCCTTAAAGTGCGTCCCCTCAAACGGCGGGGAGCTTCCCTGGAGGGCAGTTGCCCCCACACAAGGTACGGCTCAGTCTGCGGGTAAAGCAAAATGTCAAAGAAATGGTGGAAGATTACATTAGTCGACAGATTATCATGGGGTAGGTGTAATGGCGATTCATATTACTGACCTAGAAGAAAGTTCAAAACAATTTTAGATTTCCCGTCTGTCTCAGCAGGCAAATTAGTTTTTTCTGTTGTGTTTTTCATCAGCAGATAATCATATTTCACATGAAAGTTACTTCCTTCTTTCTGTTAAGGAAATTGCAAATAATTTTATACAGAATTTAGTTTATAAAACAATGGCAATAGAAGCTTGGGTTGTCATCTTCTTCAGCGGCCCCACTATAAACAGTACGCGGATTGATCAGAAAGTAAGATTACAAAGCCTGCAGTAAAACGTCAACCAATACAACCAACAGATACTACATACATTAGGTTATTTTTCGACATAATCTAAATATAGATTCAGGCATTATCGCAACGTGGGTTGAGTTTGAAGATTCCTTCCTGGTAAAAATCTTGTCCTTGGTGCTCAGCCACTTTGTCACAAAGTGTTTCACCTCCTCGTATGAAGCAAAACGACGTCCTCCTAAGTGCTTCTTCAAGTGCCTGAACCAGTGAAAATCGCTTGGAGCAAGGTACGGGCCGTAGGGACAGTGGCCGATGATGCCCCCCTAGCGAAACTGCTTCAACAGCGTAGTGGTCTTCTGAGCTGTATGCTGGCACACGTTGACGTGAAGGAAGATGACGCCTCAGCGAGAAGTCCTTGGTCGTTTCCTCCTGATTGCTTAGCGCAATCGCCTCAATGTCCCACAATATCGGTCAGCGGTCACTATGCGCCCTCTTTCCAGAAACTCCATGAGTATGACACCGGCGCTGTCCCAAAATGCTGTGACCATCAGATGGTGTCACCATAAACTGCTTTGTCTTTGGAGAAGAAGAGTGTTTCCATACTTTTGAATACCGCTTATTCCTAGGGTGTAATGGTAGATAGATCCACGTTTCGTCACTCCTGGCAATGAGGTGAAGACAACCGTTCTCTTCCATGAAGAACCGTTCCAAAAGTTGCAAACTTGTCCAATGCGCTTCTGCTTGTGTTGGTTGAACAGATTGCATGGAACTCATTTGGAACAATCTTTCCGTTCTGACAAGACATTACTATCTACCAGCTGCCGGTGAATTTCATCAGCGGTTATATGTTTCGCCCACAGAAATCGAATAACTGAGCAGACCCCTTCGCGAGACCGTTTTTCCAAACGAGTCGTCATTCCTATTTACCTGCAACTAGCGCCGTAGGTGGTGAGTGACTGAAACTCTGCACAGTTGCCAACTCCATGCATTAAAATTACCGTACATTCCTCATTTCTCTATAACAGACGAAACTCTAGATTTATCGGTCTTCTAACCTTAGTTTCTGATTCTTGCTCATATTTAAATCGTTCCATATTGATTACGACTCTACCCTTTATTACAACATACTCTGTTCTACGCTGCAAGCTCTATAAAAAAAATCTCGTAGATGAACTGTAGTCCAGTCTAGAATACGAAGATTTAAGTACCGAAGAAATATTATAAGTATCGCAGGGACGGGATGAATTTGTGTGTGTTTAACTCTATAGAAATGAAGCAACCTCTAAAATAATACAATTTAATTGTTTATGTTATTAAAATAGTGGTAGCGTCATCGGTGAAGCGTGTTCTTTAATTGTTAGCACTTACTCACTTCATATTAAGTGAATGCATCTGTAAATAGCTTATACTTAATTTCCTTGGTAATTTCGTTTCAGTCTTTCTCTGCTAGTCTCATATTTATATACCAAAAAGGGGTAATGGAGATTGTTTGAAATATAGCTTGTACCTATTGTTTCCAAACATGTATATGTGCCATGTTACTGTAACAATGTACTGCTCTTTTCTGATCCATACCTGAACAACAATACAATCTGTCCAAGGGCGCCCATGTTGTGGTTTCCAAGGGGGGGGGCAAGCATAAGCAACGTTGCAAATATAGTTTCAAATTTTACTGTAACTAATGTAAAATTTCTATTAGGTTTTCGATATTCCCAAGTACAATTTCCTCTTAGGGGGGAGCGAGCGCCCCACCTAGCCTCCCCCTGTAGGGCGCCCTTGTACCTGTCGTATTTCCTACTTCGTACTACCTGTAATGTGACAAACACTCAATACGGACCTTTCATGTTGGTAGCGGAAATGATTAGATGTCCCAATAGGTGTAGTAGGTCTGGTATGACAGCGAAACTATGGAAATACTTGGTCGGATTTCACACATTTTCGTCTCCCCGTGCTGATATGCAACCTCACATAATATTCCCAAACTGCATCCCATCTTGCCTTCAGTTACGATATCGATATCATACCATCGTTTTTCGTGTTTAGTGGTGTCAGGCTCCATTATTGTAGAGTTTGGACCGAACTTCGTGAGGAATATTTTGCTCTCCTATTGCATATCGCTGAAAAAATAAAATTGGACAGTGTAAATATGATTTTCTGCACTGCAAAGAATAAAGAATCTACTTTTAGACATAGCAGGACACTTTACACATTACCGACACTCTTTGAACACCTTAGGATTACACATATTAACCGCTTTTAGATACTGCATTTCTTCAAATTACGTCCCAGATGTATTTGCAAAATATGTTATCACTTTGTTTCCCAACTGTTTGTGGAGAAGAAATATTTCAAATACGCCATACTAGATTTTTTTTACAGAGAATGAATGCTTTTCTACACACGAAGCACTAGAGATGCAAAAAAGCCGGCTTTTTTGAATCGATGGTTTTTTTCACATAAAAAGCCGGCTTTTTTGGGAAAAAAACGAGAATTTTGGAAATTTTGGCTTTTTTCAACTTCATGATTTTTCTATCTAAATAGCTTTCTTATAGTATATTCTATAGTTAGGTAAGAATTCCATGACCTGAATGTGATATTTCGCTCTGAAATTCACCATCAAGATGGATGGAGCACATGTTTTACGAATTAAAGCTAACATGAAGAATGTAGTATTTGAGGGTAATTTTAGAGGCTATTTAACTTTATTTTAACTTTTGAGTTATCGACATCTTTTTTCTTCTCTAGTTTGTCATCCGTGTTTCATTTCTAAGAGCTTTTAGTACTCTAGCTTCTAGCGCAAAAGTTAAACTTGCCCGTTTTTCTATTTATCCGTCAAAGCGTACGTTTTTCAATATATCCTTCAAACCGTACTTCCACATTTCTGTTATACTGTAGCTGTGAAGTGATTTAGCAATAATTTTCCGGACACAACCTTGAATACCAATTTATACAAATAATCAGTAGCGGATTTAGAAAAGTACTTTAGGCGAGTTTTTTCTGATTGTTTCGTTTCCTAAAAAGTCCTAATTTTATTTGGGAAGTGCTTGAAGTTTATGAGTACAGGCATAACTAATATTTCGTTTCGTTTATATGTTTAGCAATAATCTTCCGGATACAACTTTAAAAATCATTTTATACTGAGAATCAGTGGCGGATTTAGAAAAGTATTTTGGGAAGGGTTTCTTACTAATGTTTAGTTTTTTTAAACATTCGTAATTTTTATTTGACGGGAGCTTAAAGTTTATGAGTAAAGGCATAAATAATAGATATTTAGTTTGTTGCAGACATTCCGTAACTTTGGGGAACGGGCTTCAGTCCGAAAGACCGCCCCCCTAACTTTCGCAAAACCGTCACTGCTGGTAATTAGTAATAATAACGATTTAAAAACAATAAAAAAGGAAGTCGCCCAACTCACAGTACACGCACTATTTCTACTAAAAAAGGAAGTCGCCCAACTCACAGTACACGCACTATTTCTACATTCACAGATGGAATGAAGATAAGCTTTGTCAGAATGGTCGAATGCTGGTTGAATCCCGGACTTCCCGATAGAAGCGCAAAAGCTAATCACTCAGTCATGTTTGTTGTGCAGTTGTATTTAGCTTAACTTAAATATATTCCGTAGTCTTTATTTTGGGGGGGGGGGGAGTTCCGTAATGATATGTTGAATCCCTCTTGTTAAAAATTCAGAAAACTTGAGGATTGGGTAAACTGTGATGGTGGTTCTATAAAACTTAACTGTAGAATTTCAAGAATATACAGAACCAAAACTCTAGATGTGCCGCCTTTAAGTGTATCATATAAATCTTAGTATTTCTCTTATGTTTTATTTTAATTTTATTTTGTTTCAAAAAGAGGGTGTGGAATATTTTAAGTAAAAATACTACATACTATTTTGCTAGTTATTTGTGTATTCTTTAAAAAGAAGTGTTTACTTTTAGGGTAGGCTGGTTTACACCAACTATTTTTTTTAATAACTGGTTTAAACCACAAAAATAAAAAGAATGAAAAATGCGAATCGTGTGAACTTCATGGTAACGTTTCCAGATATCAAACCACCTGCAATAGTTTTATTTCCCTTTCACCTTTTAATCAAGGTGTCCCATGTTCAATTCTCGGTCGAACCACAAACCTTCTTTCATGCGTAACCCAAGTAGCGGTTCGGATGTCAGTTTAAGCGAAAGTCTTCTCCTTGATAACCTCGGTATTTCGTAAGGATTTTAAGCCTAAATATACGAAACAAACCAAATTGTATATTTCTGCATGCCTAAATGCGTGTTGTTTTATAAAGAAGCCAATATTGCTTAAATATATTGATAGAAATTGGCAAAATTTATCGATTGCCTACGTAGCTTCCAACATTAGCTTGGATTGGACTTTCAATGATATCTACGTACCGGTACTAAATTTGTAATTTAATACCTCAGTTTTAGCGTACTGATTATGGTACGTTGATCTTTAAATTTTACATGCAAAGCAATAACAGGATTTTCCCGTTATTGTCTTAATTTCAAGTAATGACGGGATTTTCCCAATGGCTTGGGCGGGAGATTCTCAACTTAAGAAATTTACTGACCGCACTTCTTTAAGCTTAAGGGAGTTCTTCCGGCATAAACCCGCTGTTGAATAATAACATCAAGGCGAAACAAACTTATTTCTGTGAATATGTAATATAAATACATAAAGCAAAAAATCTAAGTCAAAAAAGCCTGGTTTAAACCAAAAAAACCTGGTTTAAACAACCCCCAAAAAACGGGTTTTTGGCATTTTCAAAAACAACCATGGTTCTTGCCAACTCTGCTTACTTTTGTATATAGGAGGTTAAAAAATTCTTATTATATACATTGGTTAATCCTGTGGAATTCATAATGTAGATATGTTGAAGAAAAATTGTTTGAAATACTTTTTTCGAAATTCATAGTTTATTTTCGATGTTTTATATTATTATCAGCATCAACCACTAATTAAATGATTTTTTGTGTTATAGAGAAGCGATACAAAGTCTGTTTTATCAATTTAGAGCAGTATTTTGAAAAAAGCCCAAAATTTCCCAAGGAAAAAAGCAAAGCAGAAAAAAAAGAGTTTTTTTTCCAAAAGCGCCGGTTTTTTTCCGAGCCCTTGCATCTCTACGAAGCACACTTTATAAACACTATCTCATCAATTTTCTTCTCAACATCTGTACTGAAAGTGTTTAAATGGTGTTTTATTACTTACAGTGTATACGTGGTTATGGATCGCCAAGTACGGTTCTTCACGTTTGACGAAACACATATTGCAATGTATTTTTCCCATAATTTAGAGATTACCAGCTCTGAAACTATGCATTTCTTCCCGCACGCCCTTTTAATGATTTATGTACTTTCTTTCTTATTTTGATTAAAGCAATAACTTATTACAGTTTGTTAATCTACTTCATTGACACTCTGTCTATAAACAGTTCTTACTTTTGAATACTGTGTTGATCCAGGAATTTCCGCTCTTTAAAAAAAATAATAGAAAGTATACAATCAGATCGATTTGAGTAAATATTCCCAGTTAACTGTAAAAATTTATGTAGTTATTAGTCTCCAGCGTTTATTTTGTTGAAAATTAGATGGCGGAAAAAGCTAAAGCATTAGAAATATAAGTTGTGTAAAGAATTATGTGTTATTAAGTCTTTATTACCTGTTTGTTTTCCAGAATAGTTTTACAGAAATGTCGTTATGAGTAAACCCAGAAATTAATGTTGATAATATGTCTCAAGTCATGAGATATAATAAGTGAAGTACAGATATGTCTAGGTTGATTCCTACTCGTTCACTTGAAATAAAATGTAAAATTTCATAACACGTAGAATAAAAGAAATTCGTCTTTAGTGGGGTTATTGAATGCATCTAATTTCCGTAGTAGTTTTAATAAGTAGATATTATATATGTTTGTACTTGTCTCACTATCTTTTAAGAAGCATCGCATCTGTAGTGGACTTGTGAGGCTTATCTGTCGTAGAACGAATATCAAGTAGGACAAATGACCCTTTGGTTTTGTTCCTGTTCGGAATGAGTTATGGGAATATTTGTAGCGAGTCTTCTATACACACTTATTAAAACAAATGTGTTCAAATTTTATCCCGTAGATAGAATGGATTTCTTCTTTTGATAAAGGAAAGTTTACTTGAGCACGTATCGTGGTCACGTTCAGGCTGGTAGCCAGCCTAAAAATGTAGAGGGGGTCCCGGAAGAAGTTAGGGGCCGACCAAACCATATTATAGTTCATTTTCAAGCCTACCGTGAAACGTTTAGGGGGGCAGTGAAAATTTAGGGGGCCCGGCCCACCCTTGCCCCCCGTGGATACAGGCTTGGTCACGTTTATGCCCTAGAGAATGGAAGGTGATTAGTGTCTGCAACTTCTACATGCGAAATCCGGTCATGATGATTTTCGTAAATAATAGAAAATATTGTAATATTCCATCCATCTACACATCAACACGTGCTCACCGTAAACATAAACAAGGCAGACCACGCCACGACACGTACCAGGAGCTCCCTAGTGGGTAAGCGGTTAGCGTATATGACTTTGGCATGGAAGACCCGAGTTCAATTCACAGTGGGAGCTCATGTGGTTCGGGTTCCATGTTAATCAGTAGCTCCACGTCTCGTATAGCCTCACTGTTGAAAGGGACGCTAAACTAAAATCAACTCAACTCAATAAACATACCAGAATGCAATCCGAAGTTGAACAAAAGCAACAACACTCACAAAGAATGACGAGAACAGCCGAACTTTCAGAACAAAAGAAGACGCAGATCACCAGACGTATTTGTGCATTATTTATTGTCAAATGTAACGTGATGATTAACGCATATTAGAATAACTAACTAAACTAACTAACTCTATGGCCTATGTAACCCGGAGGTTCAATGCTCTCCACTGACTTCTATTCTTAGCCAATTGGATCCAGGGTTTAGGATAATATGGTGATAATATGACAATTGCATTGAAATAACTTTGTGAATATTTTTGTTATTTCCAACGAAGAACAGAATTCTACAATAACTAAATGTATAACTTCCTTGAATTCAGAATACTTAAGATTTTCTTAAATTTCAGTTCTTTAGATTTGTACTGTTCAGGTTTGGACTGGGATGAAACTTCCACTGTAGAACAATTCCACCAATGAGCCCCTTTCAAAAAAGTAGCCCCTATTTTTTGTTATCCAATGATAATGTTTATAATTTTACATTTTTAAATCGCTCCTTTATGAATTAAGAAATATACGATCTTGAAAATGAAACCTCTATTGAATTCGAGATAGGTCTACTTTGTGCTTAGTATTCTCAGTGTTACTTTATCACACAATAGTATAGGTATTGTATTGTTTTAAGAGAAAGATTTTTTTTTATGTATTGAACTAGTGCTGTAGTCCTAAAATTTTCAGAAGGTATACGGTATTTTGTGATCATCTATGATTATCATAAATGAGATGGAAGGCATTTTTAATGAACAAGGTAAAAGGCATATATTAATTAATTCAATTAAAATATAAAGAATACATTACTTTAAAATTATTTCATGCTATTTTCTTGACATGCTTACTTAAATCGCACCCTTAATATCATAAATGGATGTAGGTATGAAGAAAAAACAAACTTATTCTCAGAAGAAACAGAAAACATTCGTCCGATAAGCCAGAAGTAAGAAAATTGTTCCCAAATTTAACTCTACAAAATCATTAAAACATGATTTTTTTAAAAAAAAAATTAATAGATTCTGAATAGCTCAAAGTTAAGTATTAACATTAATATGACATTGAAAATATTCATAACTTAGTTTTAAAATATCGAACAAGTTTAAAGTGCAACTTTTAATTGCCCCCCACACTTATTACTACAACACTTTAAAAAAAAATACCTTAACCCTTATCCGGGCAAGCGGGGCCTCCCAGGCCCAGTAGCTTCATTTTTTTTTTTTTTTTTTTTTTTTTTTTTTTTTTTTTTTTTTTTTGGAATTTCTCAATAACCATAAATATTTCGATGACAAAATTCTGAATTCTTCTGTCTCTAGTCGAAGTTAAAGTCATAAACATATCGAGTTAGTAAGACTAATAGAGTTGGTAAAGCCCCAGTTGCCGTCTACGTTACAAAAATAGCTTTCCTGGACAAGGGTTAAATATCACTATTAACAACTCGAAACATATCAAGCTGGAACAAAGTAGTTTGAACACCTACCATTAACTTCCCCTGGAATAATAGATTCTTTCTCTGGAGGTATTCACATCTCTTAACTCGAATCTACTTCACACTTATCACATGAAAACTCTTAATAATTAAATAACATTGGTAAAAGATTTTTAAAAGCTTGAACAAAATAACGTTACTTTAAAGATCTTTATTATTTACCTTCAACACTACAGTTTTCTTTTAGAGTTATTTGCACCGGTTTACTTAAAAATACCCCAAAACGCAACTTTTGATCCTTCACAAGCGTTACTAGCGCGTTTTGATTTACTATCATTTGCAGCATGATGATTTTGAAACCACGTGCTCACATATTGCTAAGCCATGAACTGATCAAGAGGTCCATTTGATTTGACGAACATAAGACTGAAGACGTGGATAAACAGCAGTGATGATCTCAAGTCAGTGATAATTTTATTCCTCAAGCTAAATTCTTGCTCACACTCCGCTGTGGAATGTGCCACTGTGGAAATTATTCTCATGACTGGTCATATTAACGTCACATTAGAGTACTATACATTTTTAAAGTAGAAGGTACACTCTTATCACTAAGATTAAGCAGAGGGTATACGGCGTGTACCCCCGTGCACCCTCAACTACAGCCCTGTATTTAGATTTTTATTTAGAACTTCATACAGAACAATATTTTGGGAGTTGGCTGGCTGTTGTATATTTTAGCAAGGAAAAGTTACTTCGAATGATGTCCAAAGCACATTTCACACACAAGGGAACAACCTGTGATTCATATTAAATGTCCGTGCACTTTCACTAATGTTTCACGTCTTAAACATCGAGTAACCAGTAATTTCCACACTTGTACACAAATTTACAAACGACCCTTTTTACCGAGCCGCTCATCTCCGAAACTCCAACATGTTATAAGGGTTTCATCGTTTCCATCCCACTTTTTCCTTCTTTCCCCTGATTCGAGATAAAATATCGGTATAGACACATGATTCTTTTTTCTTTCTTTTTACCTTACAGCCCTTGCCTGAGCGTTATGTAAAATAAGGAACATTATTGTATTTCGAAAGGGTAGGTCTATTACCTCAGGAAAGGAAACCATTTTTGATTCGGAAATTAAAAAAATAATTTTGACTATTCAATAGGCCAATATTTTAAAAATGTTTTACATTTATACATTACATCTTTTGATTTGGTCATACTGTAATGTCTCAAAGTCTTTTAGATCTACCGCCTCCTTCAAATTGTAATGGACCGGCTCCTGTGGAAAGCTCCACAACTCCACTATAGATGCAAAATACTTTAAAGAACTGGTTTCTGAAAATAACATTTAGAAGTACACTTTTACTCTTGAATATAAGCACTCACCATTTGCCGGAAATATATATCATTATCTTACTATCTTTCCAAGACATGGATATTCATACCTACAAGAAATATTTTTTACTTTTAGGTAAAATTCCAACATTTAAAGTTGTGTTATTGATTAGAAATCAGTACATTTCAAGAGCGGATTTTATGTTGCCAGTTTTATACTGATAAATTTGTGCAATCCATGACGATATAAATTTGCCAAACAGCGTTAGAACAACTGACCCACTGCCACTAGAAGCAACAGTAGCTTAGCCAAGACTAGAATGCCTATTTCCTGATTTGAATAGAGAAAATAACACATTTTTAAATATTTTAACCATTCATGTATCGAATACTTTACATTAAATTCTCCTACCTCCTATAATATGCAATGGACGTACTAGAATGATTTGCACTTTCTTTTCTCATTCCAGGTGACGTAGCCCACTGACTTTGGGAAGGCAGCTACTGACATCTTCCAATTGGGAGCGTCACTAGCAACGATAACTACAGTAGTGCCCTGTAAAACCCATTGTTTTAACCCCTGCGAGATTTACTAACGGAAAATATGGAAAGCGATTACTCACGACAGTGCTAGATGTCGGTCGCAGTTCCTGTCGAAAGAGAGTATGACCTCTGCTCAAATCCATAGACGATTTGTGGTAATGTGTAGAATATAAGCAGTAAACATTGCACAACTGGGAAGAAGGTTAGAAAGTGGGTAACACATCGACGAATAAGAGGAGCAGTTCTGGAAGGAAAGTGTACAGTGAACACTAGCCATCATCGCCGTGGTAGAGATGATCATTTAAGATTGTAAATACATTACATTCTCTGAAATAGGGCAGAACTGCTTGCAGTTGGGGAAGGTCAGTGCAAAATGGGTTACAAAATTCTTGTCTACAGAACAAAGACGACTTCTGGATGTATGCAGGCAATGTTTGCAACACCATGATCATGATGCCGAAGATTTCATGTGTAGGTTTCTGAGTGATGATTCCTGGCTCCATTAAAAATGATCAACGACGAAGCAGCTATGAATGCAGTGGAAACTTCATGACATCAATCCAGCGCTGTTCTTCATAATCACTTTCCATGTCCGTTAGTAACACTCACACGGGTTCAAGAAATTGGCTGCGCAGGGCACTGCTATCGTCTCACTTGCTAATAACGCTCCCAATTTGTAGATGAAGATCCTATTGCCTAATCATTATGTACACCTCATATACATATATTTTCACTAGCATAATTTAGTAGATACATAACGGTTACTAACTGAAACCATTGCATATAAAATAAGAAAATATACATGTGTTGAGATGCTATGATGATTAGTAGGAAGTATTGACAATAATAGTATGAAATGGAACAAAATGTAATGTAATTGATGGGATACCACGGCACTATGATTGACATTTAAATAACACGTGTTTTCTCTTGTTAACGAACGTATATGCATATAACGCTTTACTTCCAGATATCTGAAAAATATAAAGATTGAAAACATACAGAATAACTACAAATATAATGATACATTTAACATTTAAATATATAGGTCTACATAACTATGGATGCATATCACAGATAATATTTTAGATTTAAGTAGGGAAATTACAAAATTTTAGATAGTAACGTTCCTTTTTACTATACGTCTGGGATTTGAAACCCCTCTAACCAAAAGGTGTTAAATTAGAATTGTTCAAGATCTTGTACTGGCCTTAAAATAAAGGAATAAGCATAGGATTCCAGTGTTCAATAATGGAGGACTTTTTGATTTTTTACTAGTATCAATTGATCCCCTTGATCTTTATTCTTGGAATAAAGTTTTTGTTTATTTTACCAGGAGTAGTCTATATTCTGCATAAGTTTCACCATTTTCTGATGTTCACTTAATAATTCTTCAAAATTTAACTCACATGCAACATTCAATTGTTAAGGCAATTTAGAACCAAGGTATATTTTAGTCGGCTGAAATCCAGTTGTCTCGGAGATATGTGTTGTCAATTTTGAGAGTATATTGCACATTATTTATGTTTTGGGTCCAATTTGACAAATGCTCATTCATATATGTAATGATGTTATTTCTGATTGATGACATGTGTAATGTACCATTACAGTCGATGTAATGAGATTTTTTGTTTGGGTGAGTCCAATATTTTTTGAATGTACTGTACTATGCGATTTTTCAAAATATATATTTCGGTCTATGTAGTAAATTCATTTGATCTTTATTTAAGTCAAAATTAACGTGTAAACTTTGAATAACCCAGTCGAAATTATATTTCGGGGAATAATATCTTTATTTATACATTATTTTAATGTAAATTTTATATATGGGCATTTCAAATGAATGAGTATTGACAATATACACCTTAATGCTATACGAAAACATAGGCCCACAATAGAACAGAAATTCTTGAAATTATCCACCAATCTGATATTTGGCAGAATAAATTAGACCCCTTCGTCCCTCTGAGATGCCAATATCCTCCCAAAATCCGGTTTCATCCAGTTTTCACCACTTTCTATTCGTTTTATAATTTTTTCACCGCCACAAAATTTTGTTATGATTGGAACTATTTGCGAAGGCTAGTATTAAGGTACGATTCTTCTCATTCTCTACTTGGGACACGTTTGAAGTAGGAACATATCATCCTCGCTCCTGGGAAATTTTATTTGTGACCGGAAAACTAAACAGAAATCAGGTAATATTAGTTTCTGTAAATAAATAAACTTGCTGGAAGCAGAAAGAACCTCTGAACAGCTAAATTCTACAGTGAAAACAGACTGAAAACCGTGAAATATAAAATTCGACCCAAGCGACGCCATGTTCGTAAATGATAATTATTATGGACAGGATTAATCGTAGGGTGTGATCTTTTTCAAAACTGTTTTCCCTTAATAACTCCCGTTATCCTAAAAGAAATCCTGTTAGATTGCGATAGGCCTGTCCTAGCATAGCTTTCGTTTGTATATGTAGTAAAAGTGATTTTCTTTATTATCAATAACATGGCGGTTGGTGTGGGTTCCTTTATCGTTAAGTTACATTTCACATGTCCGTGTAAGTTAGAGCACGAGCTATAATTTACTCCTGAATTGACTAAGGCTTCCAACAGAGATGGGTTGAACGATTTTTTGTTAGGATTCATTTCCCTTTAGGAAAGGAACCCTTACCATTAGCAGTTTTAATATGCTCTTTCTGGGGCACTAAAAGTATTTGAGAAACCATTATTTAAATCTACAGTAGGGCCATTGCGCTCTGATAATTTAGTTTCTTTTTCCCAGTTAATAGAGCTCGTTTAGGATGGTGAAATTTAGTGATTGTTTGGTTTACGTATAATTGAGTTGTGTGATGATTTAATATGTTTAGTGATATGTGTTAGCATGTGTAACTTCCTTAGTTGATGTTTGATATGTGTAACTTAGCATGAATTTACAGGTGTATGTGTGCATGCAAACTTAATCTATTTAAGGACAGTGTGTTGTTGCTCATTGATTATTCATCTCCTTTGGTCCCTTTCAGTAAGCACATTGATTCATAATGACCAGTCATAGTAATTCCGTACCATAGCTACGTAATATGTTGCTTACATTTATCGCTGACAAAGTACAAATTTCATTTACTAGTGCAAAGTTAGTTGCGTACTACTAATGCCATATCGCACCGAGTTGTGAATTATTCCCTGCTAGTGTTTTGTTCCTCAGTCACTTAAGGATGTAGTCCAACCGAAAATTACCCTTATTTTGTAATTATGGATGCCTAAATATTACTTCTGGTCCACATGAATAAATATTTAGACCAGTTACATTATATTTCCGTATCTATGAAAAGCAGAGACATTTATATAGTCCAGTAATCAAATTATTAAAAATATTAAACTTCGCGTTTCCACTTAACTCAAAGATTTTCTATGTGGTATTATTTTTGTTGCTAGTTACGAATTCTCTTTCATTTGCTTACCGTGAAAGATTTCATTGTTGACATTTTCAAAAACATAATTGCATGTAGTCAATAATATTGAATTCTCGTTGTGTACAGAATTAATTTGAAGCAGTCAAGTGAAATATCCAATAGTTCGTTGTGAAAGAAATTCATATTCAGTTCATATAAAATCACGCGTGTTAGTTAATGTGCTATAATAATTTGTTATTTTAATATAGATAGTAAGACTGCTTTAAACAGTCTTGGGCGTAATGATAAAGTATCGGGAGTCTGAAAATAAATCGACGTCGTAGAGAAAAATAAATATATAAATGAATAAATGAGTAATAATAACATTATTGATATATAGATGTGTATAGTAGAGAATATAAATACTAAATGGTAGGACGCCCATGTGTATATGTGCCCAGTGGTAAAGTTTGCTACGAGATATTGATTGCATGAATATAATGATAAATTTCTTAGTGCATTAATTATCACGTTGGAATATTGTATGAGGGGAGTGTGTTACGTAAAAATGACTGACGGTATTTTCACTTCGTGGCTCGACATCCAATAGTAAACATACCAGTTAACTGATCAATTGTCCTGGTAATATAAATAATACTCATATGTCCAATGATTCCGAATATTATTCAGTCAATCAAAGAATAGAATATCGTTTGCTGAATGGATACAATTTAAAAATACTCATTCAGTTTACTTTTGCGATACTACTCTGTAACTTTGATTTTTCCCACGTCACCTGGCTAAGTTCACTATTGTCCTCAGAGGTGACAAAGTTGACAGGATCGCATACTATAGAAACTTTTAATACAGTAGACTTTTATTACCGTACCAGAGCGTCTAAACCCCAATAACCATGAATTTTCACTTTTATACATGTAATATATAGTGTTTCAAATTAGTTGACGCAACAAGGTTGGCATCCTTGCGGATGTGGGAGCTACTAGTGAGATTTGGAAGACAACTTACTAGTACAAAATTTATTTTGTTATTTTTTTTTAATTTGGGGAATCCACGTTGGATTTCTTCTGTTTTATTGACTTTAGTCTAGTTTTCCATACTTTACTCGGAACTCTTCTCAGTTTCTGAGGGGTCGGATATTTTTTTGAAATCCTAAATTAAAGTTCACATTGATACTTCTGGTACTGCCGGAGTCTCCAAGGTCTCAGCCGAATACAGCGCGAAGTGAAATTTCCTCTAAGCCATTGTCTTTGTGAAAATCTCGCTCTGGACACGGACTAGCTGTGGGTTTGTAAAATACCGCCGCATGTTAGATATTCTCGTCGAATTTTGTAATGTACCATATGTAACATCATATGTAATATATTAACTGCATGTAGCATGAGATTTAGGCAGGTCATCGTAACCCTAATGTGTCGTTGAACCAACAATCAAATTAGGCAGGTCATCGTAACCCTAATGTGTCGTTGAACCAACAATCAAATTAGTAAACTAAAATCCTTCTTGAGAACTACACTTCAAATTCCGTTCTCCCATACGAATAATGAACCTTCACCAGTGTTTCCATCTTAATAGTTGTGTTTACCATACCAAATCCTTCTGAACTTGGAAAATTCTCGTGCAGGCATATGTATAGTGCAAGTCTAACGATAAATGTGTGTAATTAGTAGTACAAAGCGACATTTATTGAAAGGTAGTGAATGTGATATTAAGCCAATGGCAGAATACGTGACATGGTCATCGTGAAACGGTTGACGAGACTTTGATCTCTCCAACTCCCGAAATGGCACAAGTGTTGATGAACATCTTTACAAACTGAATATGTGTTTAATTCTTTATAAAATCGAATAAATATGATTAACGTATATACATCCTTATGTGCGAAGATAAGAAATGCAAAAAGTGAAAAATGTGGACACCAGAAAGGGTGCTTCGGAGATATACGGAATATTATAGTTAACCTGAAATACGAGAAAGGACTCATTTAAAATTATTTTCAAAATAGTCATAAATGAGATAGAGACTCATTACAAATCTTCATTTTGAGATTTTTTATTTCTTTCCATTCGTCAAGTTTGTATATTGAAGTTATTAACAATTTTTTTAAAAAAAAGCTAAAAAAAATTTTATTTCCTTTTTCCTTTTGAGCATGTCTATTAATAAAAAAATATATAAATATATTTGCATATACTACTACATTAATATTATGCATTTTCGTATGTGAATTGACCCATGTAAATGTATACTTATTGCATGTTTATGAAATTCTGTGTCTTAATCTCTTAGTAAATGTAAAAAATGTTCACCAAATTATAGCTAGACGGTTTCTTTTAAAACTATTATTAGCCATGTTGATACGCTGTCCTGTATGTATGTGAGTGTGTGTGAATGAATGGCAAATTTAGTCTTAAGTAGTAGCACTTAATATTGATTTGCTATGATAATATTCATAATAAGTATGTAATAGCATATTATATGTGTTAGTGTATGACGAAGGTTATGAAAGATAACCGATTCTAAAGTAGTTTAAATCGGCTCTAGGAGGAAAGCCAAAATAATAAGGTGAGCCAGAATAACGACAGTCTTTTCGGAAATATCAAAACATCTATTAGTGGAAAATATACATTTTCATTTTTTTCTTTTCTTGGCTGATTCAAATGTATGTTCGATCTCCGTGTTAGAAGTTCGAATACTCAATACATATTATTCAACATTTTGAAACAATAGACAAACAATTAAATTAAAACTTCTCGTCAGCAGGGTTGGGTTAGGGCAGCTCCCACTTGTGCAGTTGCCTGGATCCAGGTCGGGATTGTATGAGGGAATATGTGTTTTTTCGGGATCACTTCATAATTGATCGTCAAGTAATAACTTTATATATCTATTAAAGTTCCTTTACCATGTTTCCATAATTATCCAGTAATCTTTTATCTCTAGTTACCTCTTCTTTCCTCCTTTTCCTCTTTCTCTTTTCCTCCTTTTTCCTACCTATTATTCTTCCACACTTTCTTTCCTCTTTCTAATAGAATTGAAGAGGGGTCGTGACTGGGAGTTGTCGCTATTGACACAGTCATAACATTTTTTCGATGTTTCTCTTGGCAAGTCCGATATGAATTAGTTAATTCTTAAAGCATACTTACGAATTTCAAGTATTTTCAAAATTGATTTATTTAGTTTTAATTCCGTATTTGATTAAATTGCAAGAAATTACAAAATTACAAAGCAAAAGCTAGCGACACCACATATTTCCCACTCACGACTTTACATTTTTTTGTCTTCACATGTGCCTGGTAGCTGCTACGACAGTAAGAAGCTATTATTATATCCTAAATTATAAAGGTAAACAAGAAAGTTCTGTTGCTTGTTTGGAAGTCTGTGTTCACTTGGCCCTCACACTGTGAGTTGAATGCAAATGGAGATAAGGTGAAGGTCACTTGTTGATGTGGGTATATCCAACATACTACCTGCTTGTGGCAGTTCAGTTACACCGTGAACTTGCGTAAAGACAGAGTAAAAATAGGACTTCCACACACCGTTATAAGGGCATGTATGCTGTAAGAGTTCAAACTTGAGTCAAACGTCGCTGCAGCGGGGCTGAAGATACGCCAGTCCTTTGGTGAGAATTTCGTGACTACACGGACAGTGCAACGGTGGTTTAACTAGTTTAAGGACAATGAAGAAACACTCGAAGACGCACTACGTGCCGGAAGACCAACACATGTAGAAAATAAAGATTTTCAGGCAGCAATTAAGGCGAGCAATGGCCAGAAATGTGAGTAACTGTGACTACAATTTTTTGAATAGAGAAACCATTCGGCAGCACGTCCATCAACCTGGGAAGAACTACAAGTTGAATCGATGAGTTCCCCGGAGTCTTGATTTGACTCCGTCCAGAAGGCAACACGAGCAGACGCCTGTGTTCTTTGCTGTTTTGTCTAAGGACAGAACTATTTTTTGACAGGTTGTTGATCTGTGATGAGAAGTGGATCCTGTATGAAGCTTTGCAGCGCCGTCATCATTGGTTACCAACCGACTAACTGGCTCCAAAACAGCCGAAAGCAGCACTGCCCGAGAAGTAGGTCATCCTGTATGTGTGATGGACTGCTCGCGTCATCGTGCATCGGGAACTGCTTCTAGCTGATCAGAGAATAAATGTAACTGTGTACTGTCAGCAGACAAAACTCAAAACTCTGGAATCAGCACTTCTGAATCACAAAGGAGTCTTCCTGTTACAGGATAACGCTAAGCTCCATGTGCCTATGATGACCCGGGACACCATTTTACGACTTGGATGGAAATCCTATTGCACCTGAAATACTTCCCGGATATTGCACCGTCCGATTATTACTTGTTCCGTTCCTTGGACAATCATCGTAGAGAACGAAATTTCGAATTCGCAGTAGAGATGCAAAATGTACTTGATATATTCTTCGCTTCACGCCCCACCATATTCTACCGCGATGTAATTCATGGCCTTCCAGAACGTTTGAAGAAGGCCTCAATGCTGAAGGGGACTATTTGTGATCTTCCAGGTACATCTTATGTGACATATCTATGTTAGAATGTGGTGGGTGAAAAACGGCAGAACTTTCTTGGTTACCTTTAGGCTACATAAAATGTAGTAGCTACATCATAAGCAATAAGATAATGGGAAACTTATCCAGATTTTGGTAATGGGCCAACCGTATCAAAATATTAACTATAGCTTAGATTCGTTGTTTCTGTCCAGTAGTCAACACACTATTTGTTTCTATTATCATTCTTACCCATTTGATATTAATGGACATTTAGACTACCTTCTCACATCTAGGAAAACCATTTTCTCCTGTCACATCTAGAAGTGTATTCTTGTGCTATTTTCTCTACTTTCCGATGGTTCGCTGTTAACTATAAAATATGCTGTATTCTATTAGCAGTGATACAGATGCTTCTAGCAATGATAAACATATTTCCAATACTTATAAACATGTTACTTTAACATATTTTTGAAAGTGTGGGAGGGGGATAACTTCATACACTTCACACTGTTTTCATTGTCATAACAATACAGCAAAGGCAACAAAAATGTTCATTGATAATTTAATTGGGTTTTCACTATTCCTCAGAATCATTCCGCCTTATGCAGAGTCGTTTTGAGGAATGATTAGCGTCATATTAAAGGCCTGACTACTACAGGAACCTTATTTTAGTTGCAAAAAAACCACGTTGCATTTAATTCTATCGCCTGCAGAAATTTGTTCTTTATAAATATGTCTTTTAGTGGAAAGTATTGAGCCTTACCTGTAAATTTCCCACAATGTAGTGCACCAAAAGTGAACGTGCACGGGTTGGTTTTCTGTCTTTATTACAGTTCAATGCTAAAGGGGAGCAGTAATCGAGAACTTTGCTCTTAGAAGACAAGCAAAACGTTCTTGCATGCTATGTTTACGAACACAAACTTATTTTACAGGTTTTTTTTATAATAATACAAGAATGCCATCCATCAAAAGTGTGAAAAAGAGTAGGGGGCATTACTCGAGCAGACGGTTCTACCAAATTTTGATTCCTTTCTTACCTTTTTTAGGTTAGGTTAAAGTTTTGTATTTCTTTCAGCACTATAATGAGGAGCTCTTTCACTACTTGCAGATTAACTTTAGAGAGGTTCAATTTAATTAATTTAGAATTTTTAGAAGATAAAAGGATTTTAATAACGGGCTAGAAGAAGAAGAACAAGAAAATATTTTAAATTAATTTAAATTATAAGTAGTTTATGTAGAAAAAGAAGATATAAATACAAAATTAATTAGTTCTTAAAAAGCCAGATCGAGATATGCAGATAACGTAGGAGGTAGTACTTAATGTGTTGTCGAACTCCATTCTTGAAGAAATTCTGCAATGGGGTAGGGAAGTTAGCTTGGTTTGATTGAGGTGTGGAGATTCTATTTGGTGTGGAAAAAATGTACATGCCTTGAAGATTATATATTTAGTGTTGTTGATACAATAATAACAAACTTTATAATTGTATCTTGGTGTGATACAGCAAAATAAAGCTCAAGAACTGATAATTAGAGTCATAAAATTAAATAGGTTTGCTCGTTTCGAGAAAACTGGAACTTTCTGGAAGAGCGGGTGAGACTATTCCATATTTAATTTTAACTCTTCTTCCATTCTGTTTCTGTGCATTACAAGAATTTCACTTTGTTCGTTGTTTGCATATTGTTTTAGTGTTAATAATATTTGTGTTAGTGTATAAGTTTATGTTTACAAGTTACATAATGGAAATGTATAGATACGGTATCAATCTATAAAGTTAAAGAAAATGGATGAACCAAACGAAGAGAGTAAAGAGAGAACTCATCTCTCAGAAATCATGGAAATAGAAAATAATATTTCACTAAGTACGGAAACCAACATAGATAATAATATAGTTAATCCAAGTGTAAACAATACAAATATAGCATCGACTTCGATGAATATTAACCGTAAAAGTGTTTACATCACGAACAATAATACCTACCAATTAGAAAAGGTAAAATATAAGTCGCATCATATAGCACCGTATTATGTCTTTTTAGAATCAACGAAAGATGACATTGGTAAAAAACATATTATGAGTATTAGTAGAAAATTATTCCTAGCAGAAATACCAGGTATTGAGAAATTAGATAATATAGGTAGAAACCTTCTTAAAGTACAATTTAGATCAGGGGAAGAAGCTAATATTTTTTTAGAACATGAAATACTCAAACAAAATGATTGGGACGCTTACATACCTTACCATGTTATTTACTCTACAGGAGTTATAAAGGGAGTAGATCCAGAAATAGAAATTGGAGATCTGCTAAATGACATCAAATGTGATGTATCAGTAACTTCTGCACGCAGAATATATAGAAAAACAGACCAATCAGAATTACAACCGACATCAACAATAATTCTTACTTTTGATTCACAAACACTTCCTGCTGAAATTAAACTATACTACATCAAAAGAACAGTTTATACCTACATACCGACAATACGTCAATGTGTAAATGGATGTAATAAATTTGGGCATAGACGGACTAGTTGCCGTCTAAAAAAGTCCACCTGCATTAAATGTGGAGGTACTCATTCACCAGAAATATGCAATAATCCCTTGCACTGTGTCAATTGTGGTAATGAACATGCAGCTAATAACCCTCAATGTCCAGAACGCATTCGTCAACAGAAAATAATGGAATTAATGGCTAGAGAGAAATTATCTTTTAATGAGGCCAACTTAATGTTAGGCAAGAAAAGCATTAATGATCCTATCACAACACAACTAATAGGCAGAAATTCAACTAGAGGTAGCCAAATTCAATCTAATAATAATTTCATATCACCTACTAAAACCTATGCCTCAGCGGTATTATTTGAGAATATGCCCCCACTAGTTACTCCTCATTTAGAGAGTTCGGATATTCCTCCGGAAAAAGGAAGACGTAGTCAGATTGACAACACATTCAATAGATCAGACGCCAATTCATTTTCAAGATTATTTCTTTCAGACTCCAACTCGCGTAAAAACTCTCAGAAAAGTTCATCTTTTCAATCAAGTAACAGTAAAAACGTATATTCATATCCAAAGCTTGATTTGGCAGAATCATTTCAGAATTCAAATATTATAAAAGACAGTCATTTCAAACGAAAATCTATAGGATATACTCAAAAGCAAAAACAAATATCCATGGAGAAAGACTCCTACCAATCAGAAACAAATGAGAGGTTGATCCCTAGGTCAAATCATTCAATAAATCAGTTACAATCGAATCAAAATAAGCAGTTTACATCATCACAAAATACTAAGTTGGATCAACGTTCAAAGGAACGATTCAATCCAAACAACATCAAGATTATGGAAGCAATAAAAAAATGCTTAATGCCTTTTTTCACAAATGCTCTGGATAATAGCCCAAATCCTCAACTAGAAACAATTTTATCAAATATTCAATCATGCCTTCAATAGATTCTTCTATGGGTAAAATCGCATATAAACGTTTCACCATACTTCAATGGAATATTCAGAGTATATATGGAAAATTATATTATTTGCAATTTTTAATAAATACATTTTCACCGGATATAATATTCCTTCAGGAGACATGGTTAAATTTTAGGATACCTTTAAAATTGAAAGAATATGATTGCATCAATCAAATAAGACACGATGGTTACGGAGGAATTTCTATTTGCATTAAAAGAAATATTAAGTATCAATCTTTTTTGATAGATTTCAGTCATGTTCATCCTCACATTCAAACTCTAGGAATAACAGTTCAGAATATTAAACTGCTTAATTTATATATTCCTCCAAAAATTCAAACAAATCAAAAATTTTGGGATGAATTATTAAATTCGAATCATAATATAGATTATATCATAGGAGATTACAATGCCAACTCAAAATTATGGGGAGCTAACAAAAATGATAAATCTGGCAATGATTTGCTAAAATCTTTAACTAATTCGAACTACATCTATCTCAATGATGGCTCTCCTACTAGAATCAGTATAAATTCTTATAGTGCACCGGATTTAACACTAACTAAATATTCTTATTATATTGAAACAGATTGGTGTACTTATCACCATCCTTGCAACAGTGATCATTTACCGATCATATTTAAAACACATTACATCAAAAATTTGGATTTATCTTCACAACAAATAACTAAAAACTTTAATTCCAAATTACAACATGTACAAACAAATATCAATTTGAATGAATATCAAGAATTAATAGAAAGAAAAATATCAAATTTATCATCACCTTAGGATATCTTTAAAATTATAAAGAGTACAGCAACGGAATTAAATAAACAAATAAATAAAAATAAAGAGAATACAGGTATACACAAAGTACATAATAAGAAAAAACCCATATGGTGGAACCAAATATGCCAGAAATATGCCAATGCTAGTCATCTAGCTTATAAGAACTTCCTAAATAATAGGAATAGAACAACATTTCTTGAATATCAACAAAAGAAGGCTCAACTAAGGAAAACTATCAATCAAAATAAAAGATATTGTTGGCAATCTTTTTGTGATTCCCTATCTGATCGTACTTCGACACATAAAATCTGGACATTCTCGAAAAAATTTCAAAATTATCATTCAAAACAAGAATTATCTTTACATTTACAAGATTTAGATTGGCTAGAATTATTCCATCAAAAACTTACTCCATGCTCAGTAAATAATAATCGTTTTGGATTAACAAAATTTCTATTTAGTAATAATTCTTCAGACTTAAACTCAGAATTTAATATGAAAGAATTACAATTAGTGCTTAATAACATCCACAGGAATACTACTTCTGGGATTGACGGAATTGGGTACAAACACTATAAAAATTTGCCACAAAAAGGACAACAATTATTGCTAAAATACTATAATAAAATATGGAATACAGGTAATATTCCACCAGAATGGAAAAAGATATTAATTATACCTATTCCTAAATTACAAACGACTACATATACAGCAGATAATCTTCGACCAACATCGCTACTTCCATGCGCCTATAAAATCTTTAAAAATTTAATTTTAAATAGATTAAATTGGTTTCTAGAATATTATCAAATTTTCCCATACAATATAACTGGCTTTAGAAAGAATCAATCTACATATGATGCATTAGCTTTAATTACGTCAGATATCTATAAAGCTTTCATTACCAGAAGGTCAATGTTAACAATTTCATTTGACATAAAAGGAGCGTATGACAATGTAATTTTGGATATTCTAATGGAAAAAATGGCAAACCTCAAAATTCCAGGAAAAATAATTCGTATAATTCATAATTCTCTCATTAATAGAAAAGTCTTCATCAAACTAAATAACACTTACTCGGAACCTAGAGAAACTTCTTTAGGTTTATTGCAAGGCAGCAAATTAAGTCCAGTGTTATTCAACATATATGTACTTGATTTAATAAAACATAATTGGAAGGATAGTAAAATAATATCATTTGCTGATGACGTAATTTTATATAATCTCAGTTCTTCAATAGACAATGGAATAAACACACTAGAATTCAATATTACATACTTGGTCTCATGGATGAAAAACAATGGTTTTGATCTGAACTGGAGTAAAACCAAATTTATTATATTTACTAGAAAAAGACATAATGTACAAAAGGAAATATCATATAATAATATAAAATTAAAGTCAGAACCTTATATCAAATACTTAGGCATGTATTTAGACAGAAAGCTAAATTGGAATCAACATATTTCTCAGCTAATAAGAAATATAGAAAAACAATCGCAATTATTTAGATGCCTTTCAGCAAAAAAATGGGGGATTAACCCAATAACAGTATTATCAATAATGAAGCAAACTTGTCAAGCAAAACTATTATATGGGAGTATTTTCCTTCATAACAACACTAAAATAAATAATAAAATGGATCAAATAGTATACAACATAGCAAAAATCATCTTCTCACAACCTTCATATTGCCCAAAATTGGCGATAATAAATGAATCTAAATATACTACTTTTTCAATAGAAACTTCCAAGATATCAGATAAATTTATTATAAAAAGCTTCAGTAAATCAAAATCATCTCTTATGGCTAACTTACAAAAAATTAATATGAAATTAAGAAAAACTAATACGCCTTACAAGAACAACAAACCATGGATTTTAACTTCATACATTAAATTACAAAAATATGAACAGATAATTCATAAGATACCATCAATCCCATGTTATGCATGGAAATATTCAATAAATTTGGTACAAATCAAATCGATAATCCCACCGTATGGCACTTTTAAGAATGTGGGAGTACAAAATAGTATTTACCAAAATATTTGGCAATATTATATAGAGAAATATGGTAAAGAATATTCATTAATTTATACAGATGCTTCAAAATTTGAAAATATGAATGTAGGTGCAGCTGTTTACGTTGAAGAAAGAGAGAACACTCAAAAGTTTCAACTTCCAAAATATCTGACAATCTTTGATGGAGAAGCATTTGCCATACGACAAGCTTTATTATATATTAAAAAAAATCAGATACGCAAAGCATTAATATGCACAGACTCATTAAGTGTAATCAATGCTCTAGGTAATACTCACTGGAACTCTAAAGTTTCATGGATTATTCTCAATATAAAATATCTTTATTCATCTTTGACCAAAGAAAACTACTCAATACGTTTTTTATTTATGAGGGCTCATGTAAACATAAAAAATAGCAATACAATAGACCTAGCTGCTAAGAAATCATGTACAGAAGGAATCATAATATCACTAAAAATCAACCATCAAAATTTAAATTCGGAACTAAAAAACATAGTAAAAAAGGAAATTCAAAGGTACAAGAATCAACAGACAAATTTGCCAGGAAAGCTTTATTGGAGTATATATTATAACAGAGATAAAAATTTCCATCAAATTCTACAATCTTGGACAAGAAGAGAAGTTATTATATACTATAGATTATTATTTGGTACTGCGTTGACTCCATATAAATTATACCAAATTAAAAAAAAGGAAACTTACCACTGCTGGTGCGATAAAGGGATTGGAACTATGAACCATATATTATTTGAATGTGAATTGTACCAAAATATAAGAAAAAACTTATATGAACTTTTGATCAAAGTGCATGAAAATACTCCACTTTCATATAAATTTATATTGGCATCTCATAATTGGAATTCAATAAAACTGATTATAAAATTCCTGATGGAAACTGGTATCAACTTATAAAAAAAAAAAAAAAAAAAAATCATATCTTACTATCAACTATACAGCCATAAGAATACAGGAATCAACAATTATTTATGAAAATTAACATCATTACCCGAGAAGAAGAATTATGTTATAGGAAAAATAATAATAATAATAATACATATCAAAAAAAAAATTAAATTCAATGAAACTATATTATGATCAAGGTAAATGTAACCAACACATCTGATAGTAAATCTCAAGTTAAATTTGGACAAGGGCAATTTGGAAAATAAATAAATAAAATAAAAACCTAATATAACAACATAAACAATATAGCTTCAAAAGAAAAAATCATTCAACTGTAATAAGGAAGACATGTATTGGCTGAACAAACAAATTACATACATTTATAGCATACTAGCTTATAATAGCTGATGCTGATAAGGATCACCGATAATGGTGAAGAAGAAAGAAGAAGAAAAGCCAGATCGAAGTGAAAATTTTGATAAGTATTGACTAAATTGCATTATCTACGTTATAAGTGCAAGCTAAAAGAGTTATTGGCGACAAGCAAGCTTATATTTTGTATTAATTGTGAAATTGACGAATTTAGAATTATGAAGAAAAGCATGAAAATAAAATCCATGTCCAGGTAAAAAGTTTTTGTGGGCTTAGGCCCTTCTCTCGTTAGATACATATAATTATTATCATGCACTGAACCAAGTTATAATTTCATATCTACATTGTTGTTGTATATGCACCATATCAAGCAACTTAACCTAAATGAAACAAATTTGTATATATTACACCGTCCGTAATGTACTAATTACAGCCAAGTTGATTAACCTATCTTGAAAATAATTATAATTAGCTTTTTATGAAGTTTAATCACATATCCATACCCATTATTTAACTTTGTTATGTTATAGACCAGGTTTACATATTTACTTGATGACTCAAGATTTGTTTACCTGTATTAAAATGAAACTGGTTTTGGAGAAGTCAACTTTAAATGAATACAATATGATATTATAAAATATAATGTATGAAGATATATAATATAATAATGAAAGTATTATTTGTGTGAAGGATATTTCTATAAAATAGAAGGACTGTATTGAATAGGTCTGGTTAGTATAATGCTGATTGAATTATAACCGGTATAAACCTCCTATTGTGAGGTAAATAATTCATTATCTGTGTAAGATGGGATGTTATTTAGTGTACTACAAAGCAGTAATTCAGACCTAAGAAGCAATGACTATTGTGGCTTCTGATGATGATGATTGACGGGAGAAATAGATTAAGTACTATTAAGATCAGTGTTGGGCAAATTTCAATTGAATTAACAATTAACAATTAATCTGTAAATTTAACTGTTAATTGCAATTAACAATTGAAATAAGTAATGGTTAATTGTTAATTGCAGTTGGCCATTGAAAAAGGAGAATCAATTGCAATTGATCAATTGATTGAAAGTAATTGCAGTCGAAAGTAATTGCAATTGAATTCTGTAATTCAATTGCAATTGAAATTAATCGGCAATTGATCCAATTGCAATTGATTTCCACAGCAATTACTTTCAATTGATTGATCAATTGCAATTGATTTTCACTGATTAATTTTCAACACTGTAGTTCAGAGAGGGCGTGGGGCAATGAAAACTTTAGCCACGACCAATTGACTCACCACCCGTCGTGACCCACGACCCACCGTGACCCACTCTGACCCACCACCCATCATAAACCACTCTAACCCACTGTGACCCACAGACCCACCAAAACCCATTGTCATCAACTCTGACCCATGATTCACGCCCTCTTCTCTACTGACTAAAGAGTTTAAACTTGTAATAAAACAAGCCTATAAAATTATCAGTCATCGGAGTTTGAATTTCTACGATCAATCGCTCAAGCACCGCACTAATACAATAACGGCGGATCTGACCTTTCTAATATAAATAAAATAGAGTCTGTTCGTGTGTCTGTCTGTCTATCTTTGTGCGACCTGTGGACGAGACGAGTGGACCGAAACGTTTCAAAATTTGGTCACGGGTAGCTTGGTCTAGGCCCCAGAACAAGACGAAGAGTTTTTTATAAATTCCTTACTAGGGTGTCTCCAGGAGACGTTTACCGGGACCGGCCTGGGGACCAGAAAAGTCGACCGAGAGTTACCAAATTTTGGTCAATGATACCTTGGTCTAGGTCCCACACCAAGGCAAAGCGTTTTCAACAAAATTCGAACCAGGGGTCTCAGGGGGGCGTTTACCGGGACATGTAAAAGTAGAACGATATCAGTGTCGATTTCATAGTTTTCGCGGTCGCTGAGATCAATGGTGAAACTCCGATCGCATTAACTTCCAAATTCACCGTATTCGGCTGCGGGCCGTGGGACAACGGGGGCGGGAATACCGAAACGTAAAGTAATCCAAAATGACCGATATTAGTGTCAAATCCATGGTTTTCGCGGTTGCTGATATCAATGGCGACACTACCATTAGCGATGACTTTCAAATTCATCCACCGTTGTATGCGGGCCGGGAGTCACCGGGGGTGGGGAATTGCGAGACGTAAAAATAATGGAAAGTGACCGATATTAGTGTCAAATCCATAGTTTTCGCTGTCGCTGAGATGAATGGTGATACGTCCACAGGCGTTGACTTCCAAATACAGCCCCCATCGTCTGTGGGCCAGAGGCATTGTTTTTTTCAAAATTGGAACCAGAGGATTATAGGGACTTTTACCGGCATATGTAAAAAGTAGTAGAAAATGGCAGATGTTAGTGTCACATTCATAGTTTTCGCGGTATTGGTTGGGGGCTGGTGGGGCCAGAGATTTTTTCACAATACGAACCAAGGGGGTCTGAGGGGTGGTTCACCGGGACATGTAAAAGTAGTAGAATTTGTGTCGAATCCATATTTATTGGGGTTGCTCAGACGTATAGTGACACCCCCGATAGTGTATACGTTCAATTTCAGCCCCCATCGGCCTTCCCAATGAAAACACATGTACGTTGTTGGATATATATTCACACAAAATATATCCAATTTTAGAAATGTTTTTAATTGTTCTCCCGTTGTTCAGTTCGTTTACATTGATATTTTATCTGATCCATGCGAAGAACCGGCATAACAGCTAGTACGAAATGGTAAAGTGTTTGTTATGGAACAAATTACAATGAGTTCAATTATATAGATAATAATTATAATTAATAATTATTTCCTTGTTGAATTATAGATACTTTTCAGTGGAAAACTGAATAAAATTTAAAAGTCCCAAATCAACGTAAAGTAGACCAACGTAAAAGAAAAATGTATACAATTTTCCATATAATTAAGCTTAGAAACTTAAATGGAAATTTAGCTGAATTACATGGAATTTTTTGTGTCGTTTTGTGCGCCTATTTCCTCGTTTTCTGCGTCACCGGAAATGGGTCAATGTTATCCTACAAATATGGCGGAACAAGTTAATGCTGTTCCGTCAGGAACGATTTCGAGGTCGTTTCCTTCACATCATCTTGTGCGTGTTTTCTACCGTTTTGTAAGCCTATTTCCACGTTTTGTGAATCAATGGTAGTGGGTCAAAATGGGCATTCAAAGTGGGAAGAAAAATGATCAACTCTTCCACCAGTATCGGATTTCAAGGTCGCTTTTTCGCATTGTTTAGTGCATGTTTTTACCGTTTCTGCGCATATTTTCACGTTTTGTAGGCCAACGAAAGTGGGTCAAAGACGACCTACCAATATGGCAGAAAAAGACATATCCATTCCACTTTCAAGGTCCATTTTGACCCTCTCCTACTGATGCACAAAGCGACACAAATCATGCATAAAAATGTGAAGAAAACGACCTCGACATTCGATGGTGACGGAACAGCATTATGTTATTCCGCTATACTTGTAGGCCCTTTTGACCCATTTTCGTTGTCGCACTAAAGTGGAAATAGGAGCACAAAACAGTACAAAGCAGGCACTATACGATGCGAAAGAAACGACCTCCAAATTCGATAGTGGCGGAACAATGGCTTTATTTCCTCACATATTGATGGACCATTTTGACGCATTTCTGGTGATGCTCAAAACGTGGAAGTAGGCGAACAGAACGGTACAAAATACACACTAAACGATGCGAAAGAACCAACCCCGAAATTCGATAGTGGCGGAACAGTGAGCCATTTAACTCCCACTTTAAAGCCCCGTTTAACTCACCTCGGGTGATGCACAAGACGAGAAATAGGCGCAGAAAACTTTAAAAAAAGGAGCACTAAACGATGCGAAAGTAACGATCTAGAAATTCGATAGTGTCGGAACAGTGGGTCATTTTCGTCACACTTTGAAGGCTCATCTTGACACACTTCTGGTGACGAACAAAACGTGGAAATAGGGGCTCAAAACGTAACAAAACAGGCACTAGTCAATGCGAAAGGAAGGACCTCGAAATTCGGTAGTGGCGGAGGAGTGAGTCATTTTCGTCACACTTTGGAAGCCCATTTTGACACACTTCTGCTGACGGAGAAAACGTACAAAACAGGCACTAAACGATGCGAAAGAACCAACCCTGAAATTCGATAGTGGCAGAACCGTGAGCCATTTAACTCCCACTTTAAAGGCCTGTTTAATTAACTTCCGGTGACGCACAAGACGAGGAAGTAGGTACAGAAAGCTTTTTTAAAAATAGGCACTAAACGATGCGAAAGAAATGATCTAGAAATTCGATAGTGTCGGAAAAATGGGTCATTTTGGTCACACTTTGGAGGCCCATTTTCACACACTTCTGGTGACGCGCAAAACGTGGAAATAAGGGCACGAAACGGCACGAAACATTCACTAGTCGATGCGAAAGGAAGGACCACGAAATTTGGTAGTGGCGGAGCAGTGGGTCATTTTCGTCGCACATTCGAGGCCCATTTTGACCGTCTTCCAGTGGCGCACAAAACGTCGAAATAGGCGCACAAAAGTGTACGCGATGTGAAATTAACGACCTCAAAATTCCATAGTAGCGGAACTCTTGGTCATTTTCGTCCCATCTTCGAAGCCCATTTTGACCCACTTCTGGTGACGCACAAAACGTGGAAGTGGGGGCATGAAACAGCACGAAAATTCAGTAGTCGAGTAGTCGATGCAAAAGGAAGGACCTCGACATTCGGTAGTGGCGGAGAAGTGGGTCATTTTCGTCCCACCTTCGAGGCCATTTTGACCGTCTTCCAGTGACGCACAAAACGAAAGGAAGAACCTCAAAATTTGGTAGTGGCGGAGCAGTGGGTCAATTTCGTCCCACCTTTGAGGCCCATTTTGACCGTCTTCCAGTGACGCAGAAAACGTCGAAATAGACGCACAAAAGGGTAAGCGGTGTGAAATTAACGACCTCGAGATTTAATAGTGGCGGAACTCTTGGTCATTTTCGTTCCACCTTGGGGACTCATTTTAACCCACTTCCCATGACGCACAAAACGGAAGTAGACGCACAAAACGGCACAAAACGATGTGAAGAAAACGACTCGAAATTCATTGGTGGCGGAAGAGCAATAATTTGTTCCGCATATTTGTAGGCCCATTTTGACCCACTTCCGGTGATGCACAAAATGTGGGAATAGGCGCACAAAGCGACACAAAACACGCACAAAAGATGCAAAACAAAGTACCTCGAAATTCGTTGGTAGTGGAACAAGTTAATGACGCCGTGAGCACCAATATAAGTATATACTGTAGTTCTTACCAGGGGGCGCGGTGGGTCAGTGGTAGAGCGTTCACCTCCGGTGCTTGAGGTCCCTGGTTCGATCCCAGCTCGCGCAGTTTGGACTTTGTGGTGGACAAACACCGTGCTCGTGGATTTTCTCGGGGTTCTCCCGTTTCCTCCCACTTTCTTCATTTCATTCATTTCCCATCATAACCGTCTCCTTTAGCCTAACCGGCATAAGCGTGGGACGTAAAACTAATTATTTCAGATCATTTTTTTGTAGTTCTTACCATCAAGGCTGAGAACTGCACGGTCCAATTTTTTAGCCAAAGTAGAAGCCCAACCGGAATAGTGATGATGTCAACCGGCCCGACTCGGTTCAACTTGAGCTGGCTTGGTTGGGATTACCCATCGACTGGGCTCAATTGAGCCAATGGCTTGAACCGGCTCGGTAAAGACGAGTTATCGACTCGGCTCGATTGGAGCCAATGGCTCGAACCAGCTCCGTTGAAACGAGTCCATAGGCTGGGTTCGAGTTAGCTTAACTAAGCCAATGGCTCGAACCGGCTCGGTTGTGGTAAGCAATCAGCTCGGTTCGGTCCGCCTCGTGTGAGCCTTCGGCTCGAGCTGGCTCGGTTGGATGAGCTGTTGGCTCGGCTCACTTCTCGGTTCGGCTCGATAAGTGAATGAGCTGTGAGCGAGCCGCTTGAGTCGTTGACAACCCTAAACCCGGGTCGAGCAGTTTTAAACATGTTTGGCTGGAGTCCCATAACTTCTAACAATTTTTGGCTCGAGCCCGAATACTTGCTCCTCCTGAACTCAAACCAAGAACCTCATGACCGATGTCCTTGCCTCCTGAAGATTTCTTGACTACCGAGATCGACAGTTAACTAATTTTTAGTATTCCGATACAAACCGCCTATATTCCATGTTTATACACGTACACGGTGTTATAATAATAATTAGTTATAGTAGTAGTAGTAGTAGTATCATTCATAATTATATTGTCTATGTAGGATACTTGAAGATAGTAGTACTTGGAACTACACAAAGGATTTAGCTCGAATTGGCTCGACTCGACTGGAAACTCGATCCGAATTCGAGTCGAGTTGGGGGAAATTTTTCGAGCCGAGATCTCGAGTCGAACTCAAAGATGTCTGCTTCGAGTCGAGTCGAGTTTTAAAGAAAACTCGCTCGAACTCGCTCGTGCTCATTCCTATTGTATGCATGACGGGCATATAGAGTTCTTTCGAGGGGGATAGAACCATAGACATATATTTTAAAAATACTTAGTTTCACGGTTTTCTCCCCAGGCGGGGAAAGGGATGGTAGGTATCCAGCATTTCTTATAAGTACCTTATTTGAAATATGTAAAACAGTAACAAGTAGACAATACAATATACACACATCATCTTATCTTGAGTTTTAATTGCTGATTTCAATTGCAATTAACAATTACAATTAACAATTACAAGTTTCAATTGTCAATTGCAATTAACAATTGAATGTTTCAATTGCACCCTTTGCAATTGACAATTAACAATTAAAAGTTTCAATTGCCTGGTGACCAATTAACAATTAACAATTGACGAAAATTTAATTGCAAATTTTATGATTGAATTCAATTGCAATTGAAATTAATTGTCAATTACAAATTGAAATCAATTGCAATTGATTTTCAAAGCAATTACTTTCAATTAATTGATCAATTGCAATTGATTTCAATTGATTTTGCCCAACACTGATTAAGATATGACAGTATCATATATGTATACAAAAAAATCATGCCTTATAAAATATATTATAATAGAATTCGATTTCGTTATTTATTTCTTTAATTTATTTATTTATTTATTTATTTATTTAGTCTTATTTTACATGGCGAAGTTAAGGCTAATTATGCCTTATCTCCCACTTGACCATGCAATGATCATAATTAGTTATACAATAATAATAATAAAATATGTATAAAATATATAAAACACTCCCAATCACACACACACACACACACATACACACATGCAACACATCACCTGCGCACATGGATTATAACAAGTAACTACATAATATAGTCACATTTATTTAGTGAAGAAAAAAGAACAAATAAAAATCAGCATTTATTCAGATATTAGTAAGCCTTGATAGGAGGATCTGCTCAACCGACTTCTTAAATAGATTGATTGTCCGAGATTGCCTTGTGTTGGATGGGAGGTCATTCCACGCACGGATAGTAGATGCAAAGAACGCATTTGAGTAGAATTTTGATGAATGTAGTGGAAGGGAAAGGAGTTTATTTACACCTGATCTTGTATTGTGATCGTGGTGAGCATTTAGTGGTTGCAAGCGTTGAAATAAGTAGGAAGGTTGTTCAAACCGCAAAACCTTAAAGAGAAGTGTGAGTCGATGCAAATAACGCCTATCGGCAAGTTTCAAAAGGCCCAGCTTTCTGTAATATGTAGTTAAATGATTTGATCGTTTGAGATTATAAGCAAACCGTATACAGGCATTTTGGATACGTTGCAAACGATACGCTAATTCTTCATTTAAGTCTGATAGAGCTACATCACAATATTCAAGGTGAGGAAATATTAGAGATTTTACAAGTAGTAGCTTTGTTTCAGTGGGTAGAATTTTCTTTAATCTAGTGAGTGAATGCAAAGACCAGAACGCTTTCTTACATACAGCGTTAATGTGAGGTTTCCAGTCAAGAAATTGATCTATTATTACTCCGAGATTTGTAACAGTTTCAGAAAATGGAATAATAGTTCCATTTATCTGTACTGTTGGTATATTCGAACGGTGCATTTGTATCAGTCGTTTAGAGGAGACGCAAATGCACTTCGATTTAAGTGGATTTATGGTTAACCCATTTTCTTTTGACCACAAGTAAATGCGATGCAAGTCGTCATTCATTTGTTGAATTGAAGTTTTCAAGTTTTCGGGTAAACTTGAGATATAGATTTGAAAATCATCTGCGTATAAGTGATACTTGCAGTATTGTAAGACAGAAGGAAGGTCGTTAATGTACAGACAGAATAGGAGAGGGCCAAGGACGCTTCCTTGAGGGACGCCGTGAGTGAGATTCCGTAGTGCAGAAGAAGTATCGGCTACGGTTACAAATTGCTTCCGTCCCTGTAAATAATTTTTAACCCATTTTATAGCACCATTGGAGAAGTTAAATTTCGTCGCCAATTTATGGAAGAGAATCTTACGTATAATTGATTGAAAAGCTTTAGAGAAATCTAGTAGAGCAAGAACAGTTACTTGCTTTGTCTAATGTCGTCAGTGACGTAAGTAACAGCTGTAGCATTACTGTGGTGCTTTCTGAAGCGTGATTGAAGCGGATCAAAAAAAATGTATTTCATTAGATGGGTTCGAATTTGATCACTAACAATGTATTCTAATGCCTTTGAAAGAGCAGGTAAAATACTAATTGGCCGAAAATCATTAATACTTGTGATATTACTTGTTTTGGGGAACGCTAGGACTTCAGCTGTTTTCCAAGCAGATGGAAAAGTGCCGCTCATAAGAGAACGGTTGAAAATATTAGTGATGGGATTTAGTATAAAAGGCAAATTTTTTTAAATAAATTCAATACTAATTTGGTCAGCTCCAGTAGCATTTGATTTTATTCTATTGATGGCCTTCATGACTGTTAGAGGACTAACACATTCAAAAGAAAAAACGTTTTCTGTACATTCTGGACTCTCATCATATGTAATTTTAGAATTTGCATTACTTAAAAACTTAATGTCACAAACATTGTTATTAAGATCATCTGCAGTAAATTTATTGTTAGCCATATTTTGTTTCCTACTGCTCTTGATCCCTAATATATTTAACTTTTTCCACAAAATTTTCGAGTTACCAGTGCTGTTCGCTAGGTTCGAGGCAAATTCCATTTTGGCTTTCCTAATTAGGTGTGTACATCTATTTCGAAAGATTTATAAAACAATTATTTTCAACTACATATAGCTTTTCTTAATTACGATTGTTTTTTCATGTCCCACGCGTTGTGATCTTTTCAACGTAATGATGACCTTCATAACCTCAACACTTACTTGGTACCTTTTGAGAAGTTTTCACAATCAGATATATGATGGCGACCCCGAAAATAAATAAAATGAAACCCAAACACAAAGTAGCTACTTCCAGCCATGATAGGAAGCTAATCATAAAGTTGAAATGCAGGTACATTTCAATTTTAATACGCTGTACACTGACAGTACTTACTTATATTCACACTCTAATTTCTTCAGCAATAATGTTTCACATTGTAATTTATCTATAAATTTTACATTTGGTATAACTGTCTGCTCGAGTGAACCAGTGTGAGGTTAACTTTACAATGCTCGCTCCAGTTGATATACTCACTCAGATATAAGACATTACAGTCTATTAATTTTATGGAAATGGATCAAAACTTCTCTAACCTTAAGCTAACCCGTCCCTATACTTATCTTACTCTACTCTAACCTACCCTACTCTGTTATACGTTTTTAAAGCGCCCTACTTATCGATGCGTAAATGAGGCAGATTTTGTAAAGTTTACCCAAAATACGCATCCTGAAATAATGTCCTGAACATTGTGATTCACCTTCTGACAGAGATTCCAAAGAGAATTCCTACATCCTTTCCACCATTACTCACTAACCACTATAAAACGTTATTTTCACATAACTTTATTTAATATAACAGGTGTTATTAGAGGATGGTCACAATGTTCATTCGATCGTTTATCTTCTTCTCTGGTAACGGTGTAATAAACGCAATCTCACAATTCTCTTCATTACATCTTAGAGTAACGCCTGTAGAGTTAGCCAGAGTCCTCTGACGCTTAATTCCGACTTTATATCACAGGGAACACTATTTATACACAAAACATTATTAACTAAACATTATACAAACGGTTTCTGTTCGGGTTCGATCGATTTCTTTCGGATTTTAATGAACATTTCAACGTAACGACGTGTGATTCATAAAATTTTATACGTCACCGTAGATGCAAAAGCGTGACACACAAAATAGTCTTAGATTATCGTGCCTCTTAAGTCTAGATTGTTACGTTCAAACTTTACTACATGGTGTTTAAATGTAACAAAGTTACATCAATTTTTTTCAGCAAAGCATATTTATATATTACATTCCATTTTACATATATTTCTTCTACGGTTACGTCTATTTATAAGTAACACATGTGAATGAACACCACAATTTTTCTAAGCGCCAAAACGAGCCTCAAAAAGTAAATTTTATAACGTGTTTTCTACTGACTTTTTTTGGTTTATATTCTTGTAAAGTAGCGTCAATTACATAATCTTTTTCCATTCCACCATGGAAAAAGAGAGTTTCATGGTACTAGGGGGCCTGTATGCACAAATCGAGACATGGCAAGTAAAAAGTAGATTTGGCAAGAGTGGAGAGAGGGTTTGTATTCTTTATAGCGGTCCATGTTCTTTGTGAACTTTTTCCAGGCAATTAATGTTATTGGATTTTATATATATATATATATATATATATATATATATATATATATATATATATATATATATATATATATATATATATATATATAAATATATATATATATATATATATATATATATATATATATATATATATATATATATATATATATATATATATATTACTCTTTTAAAGTGGTGGTGAAGGGAAAACAGTCTATACAGCACTAACTTAATTTCTTAGAAACGCCAAACTATCGGCCACTGATGAAAGTAGTGGCTAGGAAATGTTATTGTTTCCCTATGTACACTTCTTGTCAAATCATTTATTTCGACAGTGTTTGTGAAATCAAATTCTACAACAACATAGACAGAGGCGGTCCAAGGCCTAGACAATGACATGCTTGACATGATGTGGATTGAATTCGATATTCTTCAAGGCATTTACAAAGATGTTATTGTCACAGACAAAAAAAGCTCGGAAGCTTATATAGGTATTGTAATGGTTGTAAGATGTTAAAAACAAATGCATTTAAAATTGTTTGACTTGTTGCTAAGTTTCACTAATAGTGGAACTTTTTATTTACATTTTCTTAATTTTGTTATGCTATTCATTATCGTGCAAAATTAGGAAAAGAATTTATGTAAATGGTTATAGATTTAAGGTTTTGTTTTTATGGAAGATAAAGATACGAACCCCTTCTCAAAGTTTCCTATAAGTTGACTCTTATATGATTTATTTACTTATGAAACTTACGAAAGTTAGAGGACTTCTAATACTTGATAAAACATGTTTTAAGCTTTAGTCATGTAAGCTTGTTCAGCTTTTGTACAAATTCATGAGATACGTTTTATGAATGCTATGGACTTCAACTACTAGAACCTACATAAAAAGGCTTGTTTATATTTCTGTGCGTAAAACAAATTCAACATATGTGAAATGTATTTGTTGGTATTTCACGTTATAAGAATGGGTCAGCGGTTCTCAACCTAAATTTTATCATAACCTCCGTTTTATCACATCCTCTTGCCAGGGACTCCGTTATAATTTCTGGTTCGTAATAAGTAGAGATCGGATGTTTATGTATTAAAAATCTTGAAAATAGGCAAGCAAAGAGCACTTAAGTTTAAAAAAATAAGCAGTAAAATAGGTGCTAAAATGTAACTTGAAATAATGAAGGTAAATACTCAATATAATTAAAAAATAAATTCAAGTCATACATAATGTTCAAAGGGTATAGAAACATATTTGTTTGTTAATATCTTATTTAACTGTATATATAGAAACGAACCTTGACACATATTCCATGTATATTCGGTTAATAATTCTATACAGCACTTTGTCACTACCCGTAACAGTCCAAATTTTTATACAGTTTATCAATACACACAGCAGTCCAAAGTTTTACAGCAATTTATCAGCGCATATAACAGTCCAAAGTTTTACAGCATATTATCACTACAAACAACACTTATATTTCTCGGAAGAGGCAGAATCCTTCCTTGAAACACTAAATTATATATTTTAAGAAAAATGCATAGAATAGGCAACATAAGGCACTAAAGCAATTATTTAGATAAGAATGTGCGAAGTAGGCAAAATAGGCAAAATAAAATTGGTTTAAATTGAAACTATAGCCCCCCATATAAAATTGTCAGGGCGGGTAAAGTAGCTATCGGCACTTTTCTCACCTGTATATACCTGACACCTATTGCAAGGCCAATCAGTTGCGTTAGTTGTCACTGTAGTTGTAGACGACAAAGAGGCCAGAAACAATTGTCGCTCTGCCTCTATGAAGAAAAATGTTTCCATCTATTGTTGATCTAAGGATAAGTATTAGTTTAACAATGATTTTCTTCCAACTATATAGAACTTGATAACTATATAATATTTTTATTATTAAGTGTAATGCTTATTAATAAATTTTATATTATTTAGTAGGTCTAGTGTTTAAATTTTGTTGTTCGGAGCGAAAAAAATAAAGGTACAGTATGTCGTGCAATCGGGTAAAGTGGTCAGAAGCAAAGTCGGGTAAAGTGACCATCACACTGTGCCTGTGGTTACTTTGCCCGAAGCCTCCAATTAATCAAATAATGCTAAATTATAGCAATATATAGAGTAAGGATATATATAGGGTAAGGAGAAAAGCGGATAATATATAGAGTAGGATACGCGGAGTGTAACAAAATTTACATAGGAGAAACAAAGAAGAAGATGGAAGAAAGGATAAAACAACACAAGGATGATGTAAGATTGAAAAGGGATAACCAGGCGATATATAAATATCAGAAAGAGACAAACCATAGGATAGGGTGGAAGGAGCAGAGGTCATAGAAGTAGAGAACAGAATTTTGGTGAGAAAATGGAAGGAAGCCAGGGAGATTATGAAGGCAGGAGACAAGGTGATGGATTGGAATGCAGGATTCTCGATAAATAAAGAGTGGGAGAAGATTCTACTTAAAGAAGAAGAAATGAAAAGGAAGAAAGAAAGAGAACAAACTAATATGAAACATAAGGATAATTAAAGGTAGAATATATCCAGCGAAAAAAAGTAAACTTTTAATTGGACACGTGTGCAGCTAAAAACTGAAAGTGGAAACCACACAATTGTTACTTTTTAATGAAGGGGCGGAGCCTAATTAAATGTTTATCTCCAGAGAGTATATAAGAGGTGACCAATTCCCAAACAGCCAGAAGGAGTGGAAGTCTAATGAAGACACAGTTATTGTGTTGAAACTGTTACGTGATTGTGTATTTTGTTACATATTATCACATAGCCTTGCTCAGTGTATTATTGTGTTTAAGTACAAAATGAAAACAAGGCCTAATAGAATATTGCTAAATTATGTAACAAATTAGGCTTACTATTTTAATATTGAAACAGCAGTTCACCTATATATAGCTACTTGCAATGCTACGAACGCTCATATAGAGTTAGGTCTATATTCTTTATTGAAATAATATAAAAGTTATTAAGATATTTTGTTCTGTTAACAAACAAATGCATTTGACTATTTTGAAAGTTGGGGTTTCCTTAGCTTCGATTTGAATTCTCTGTATTCAGTATTGGCTAACTTTCTTAAGATTACAGGTAACCTATTATAATAACAGTTTCTGGCAGTTTTTCAGATTGGGTGGACTCTTAATGAATAAGTATTGGATATAAAGATTCACTTTAAGCCCCTAAATTAACAAGTCAATTCTCACAGCGGATCATGGCACCGCGAATGATATCCCGCGAAAACTTTTTCCTACATAAGCTATAGGCCTTCTGCTCTACAATGATTTTGTTGCATTGGGAACTATTATGCCTAACTATTTTTAAAAAGCAAACTAATTAGACCTATAGAGTACAGTAGTGTAGCGACAAGCGTTTCGAATATGGGTCCAGGTTCTTTAAAGGAAAATACAAGTTTTTTTTTTTTTCCTTCTGCATCTCACCCATCCATTTGATTACGATGAACGTCGCAAACGTTGAAGGTTAAGGTAGGCTTGATGTTAAAATAACTAACGTAATGGGACGATACAAAGTAGGTCTCATTGTAGGCTTGTGGCTGGGCTATTTTATTTTAGGCTATATTTTTCATATTTTATACGCGAATTTTTCGTGATTGTGACCTAAAAGGACATTTCAATATCGACTTAAGTTTAGATCTTTAGTAGGGCTATTTGATCAATTGTTTTCATTTTTCTTACATAATATTCTTTCGTAAATTTTCTTCCAATTTTCTGCAAATAAAACTGTAGGCCTATGTTATAGGTCTATAAGTTCTTTCTTTATTGACTTGCTAAAGCCAGACATTGTGGGGAAGCATGTCCAGTTTGCTCAATTAGTTCGGGTAAGTGGATATTTTGTATGACTTGCAATTATCAATAATGACTCCATAAAGCTTCCTCAAAGCAGGTTCATTTAAATATCTTAAAACTTAAGGACATTATAAAACTTTTACCTACTTGATAGCATGTTTCTATAGGACTGAAAACATTAAGAATTCTTTGTGATGGCCACTTTACCCACCTTTGCCCAGTATTTTTAAGTACTAAATATACCTATACCTATATTTGAGTATTGTTGTTTCAAATAGGGTTTCAAATATTAAAAATCACTGTAATAAAATGTAAAATATAGGTGAAAATTTTGCCTTGGTCCGCCCGTGCGGTTGAGGTAAGTTTCGAAAGGGGTGCACGCATTTTATCTTAACATATTTTAACGCCAAATTCCAAGCTACCGACTTCGAATATCATTTACAAATCTTTTGTCCTGTATATTTTTATCTATAGATAATTTTGGAGTCCTCCAATAATATTTCAAACAGCCACCTAACCTAAGTAATATGTGCAACTACTTATAGGCAAAAATAGACAATTGAAGCTACTACGGATGTTCTTAATATTCCGCACTTTTCAAGAACTGGTACACACATAGTTTACTGTATTCAACACTGCGTGACAGAAGTAACTATACCAGCAATTACTACCTTCTGTACTTCACCTTATATACATGGTGTAAATCTCATTAAACTTCCTTAATCGAAACATTCTAAAAAAATCTTTGAGTTTTACGTCCCACGGTTATGCCGGTTAGGTTAAAGGAGACGGTGATGATGAGTAATGAATGAAATGGTGGAATGAAGAAAGTGGGAGGAAACGGAAGAACCCCGAGAAAACCCACGCACACGGTGTTTGTCCACCACAAAGCTCACTTGGCGGGGGCTGGGATCGAACCCGGGACCCCAAGCACCAGAGGTGAATGCTCTACCACTGAATGCTCTACTTGCTGCTATTTATCGTAGAATCGCATCTGTAAAGCTATGTCGATTTTATCACTAAAATTGCTTTAATTTGGAAATTGATTTAAAAGTCACAGTATGAGCTGTAATAAAAATGGTCCATCAACAAGGACAAACATCCGCTTCGGAGTAAAATGGCAAACACTAATAATTGTAAGAAATAACGGGTTGTAGTGGTGCTGCCAGACATATATAATTTGTTATAAATATCTTAAAAATTGTATCAAAGTATTATAAATGCTCAAACTAAAATTATTTAAAAATTAAAATCTAAAAAAAAAAAAAAAAAAAAAAGTTAGAGCTTTACACTCATACTTATCTGTCCGGCAGTCATCTTGATCCCTCACTTCAGTTATTCTGAAAACACGACAATGGTAAACCAGTTTTCTGCGCTAAATACTTTCATAGATCATAGACTAAATACTTTCTAAACGTACTCTTCACGCGCACAGTATATGTTATGTTTTTAACTGCTACTACATATGTATTTTCGAACATTTTTATACGAGTATTGCACTTTGAAATGTGACTATAAATTACAATGTGACCACTTCTGCACGTGCACAAATCCAGTACATTTTTTTTTTTTTTTTTTTTGAAAAGTACGACTTTTAAAAGACGTGCATACAATCTTGGGTGGTAGCTTGGGATTGCGCTGTTGTAAAAGATTTAACGAATCATATCGCAGTAGGTAGGTCATGAAATGTCGTACTTTTAATAAAATCTTAAAATTGTTAATTAGAGAGACACATATTGATAAGATCAGGGGCGGATCCAGGGGGGGCGATCGGGGCGATCGCCCCCTCCACCCAGAAGAGAAAACTTTCTTATTTTATATATATAAATAAAACCCATCCCAAAGTTTGGAGCCCTTAAAAGTAGCAGTATGACAACCCACCGCCCCCCCCCAGAAGTCGGTCTTGGATCCGCCCCTGGTTAAGATCATAATAGATTACGTTAGAGCTTATTGTTCCTTTCAGCAACGAACCTATATAAGAGCAAACTTATAAATTAAAGTTGAATCATAACAAAATCAGCTCCCATCAGGAGTCGAACCTATGTTTCCAGCCGCGTACTACACTGATTAAAATACAAAGAGGTTTTATTTTCTGATGGAATACGTTATATTCTTGAAGTGTAACTTTATCACTAAATCACTTCTCACAATTGACGAGATTATTGGGTTAGTCCAAAACTGCTTAGTTTACTGAATTTCATGTTCGCTATTACTGTCCTCTAATAACTAAACTATCCCAACTATGCCCAGCACTTTTTTCTCAGGGAAAATATTTTTTATCATTATCGCCTATGACTAAGCATGATTTGTTCTTTAGCCCCTCTAGTTGTGGATTTAAAAGCAAAATGTTTCACTGTCTTATGAATATCTCTTAGATAATCTTGGGGACACTATGCACAATTTAGTATAGTAAATTATTACGAAGGACCACGGTAGCTCATTGGTAGAGCGCTCACCTTTGATGTGTCATATCATGGTTCGATCTCAGCTCACATCAAGCCAGTCTTTGCGGAGGACAAACACCGTGCTCGAGGATTTCACCGAGACACTACTGTTTCCTTCTAGATACTCTTCATCACATCATTTCATTCGTTGCCTTCATTGCCACAGCAGCATTGGGGTGACGTTAAACAAATAATAATAATTTTTAGGTTAACATACTAGAGTTATGCTCTTTAGGTTAAACGAGGCAGATGATTAACGAAAGCGTATGATTGCGAAATTATTGATTTGTGCTATCCCACCGTGAATCGAACCGAGGACCACGTGCACAAAAGGCGCATCCACTAGTAATTAGAAATAAGTTTTACGACCCACGCTTACATCGGTTAGGATAAGGAGACGATGATGATGAGAAATAAATGAAATGGTAAAATGAAGAAAGTGGGAGGGAAAGTGAGAACCCGGAGAAAACCCACCCTCATGGTGTTTGTCCACCACAAAGTTCACTGGCGCAATCTGGGATCACCAGAGGTGAACGCTCTACCACTGAGCCAGCTCGGTTTCATGATAGTCACTAGACCAGCATGGAGTGCTAAGAAGAAGAAAGCATTAGGTAGGTGATATAAGACATATCAAACTTTCCAAACACTTAACAAAACCTTCATTTTAATTTACAAGATATTACGTTTTAAAATCTCAAATTCTTAACATTATAATAAAAGTACTAATACTTTTAAATGTAATAATAATACAAAGATGTGGTAAGATAGAAACATCTTTGAGAAAAAATATTAAAGAGGAAAAAAATTAAAATGAAATATTTTGAAGAAAATGCTTTTGCTCGAAGCAAACCACCAAAAAGCAAGTGATCCAACCCGAAAACGCTTCCAACGTCTTTTGGCTCTTTCCTAGGATTTCAGGGACTTCTTGTACGCCAGGAGCTTTTGTGAAACTGAGCGGCGGCTGGGGGGGAGGAGAAGGAGGGACGAAGCGAAACGAAACGAAACGAAGCGAAGTACTCGAGCGGAAGAGCGAAGGAGAAACTAAAGTAGAAAAAAACAAAAACTTAAAAAAGAAATAAAAGAAAAAACCTGAAAGAGAGAGAGAAAGACGAAAAGTTTTGTGCTAAGTTTTCGCTGTGCCACAAGAAAATTCCCCGACGAGTCTAAAACTGGTCGTATGGAAAATTCGACGCAGTGGCGATGAGCTGGGAATAGGACACAGTTTTCCATTTCAAAAGAAGGAGCTCTTCTTTCTTCTCTTTGCCTTTGTTGTTTTCTTCTATCTTTTAGCCCCCCTCCCTCCCTCTTTCATACTGTAACCACTCCACCAATTCCAAGCGATGCCCTTCCACACTAAAGAAGCCAGTGAGATACTTGAACCTCCATCTTAAAGGCTTTGCCTCGAATAAGAAACATTATTTTCTGCTCCAAATATCGTTTGCTGCAAATAGGCAGAAAAATTATTATAAGAGGGCTGAATCTGAATATTTACCCTAACTTAGCTGCAGCCAGAAATATAATATACCTACATATTTAATTTTATTTTATTTTAACGCAAATTTAAATATCACCAATAGTAAATAGTGTGAAATAGTAAGGGTTACTTTGTGGTGGGTTTACTTTGCGTCTGTCGTCAAATATTTTCAGAAAACTCAGATCCGCAATCTTAAAATTATATACGAAGACTACAGTAGAAAAAGGAGGCAAACCAGTTTTTTTTTTTTTTTTTTTTTTTTTTTTTTTACACAATTGCCCTGTCTTCCACTGACTTACCTCCTTCTACCCTTGTAGGCGAAATCTTTAGCACTAAATTTCTTAATTATTAACCTTCTTGTTACTGTGAGATTTACTCCATACAAACTACCACTTTCAAGCTACATAATTCTGCTGTTAACACATTTTTGATCATTTCTTGACTTACCTCCTTTTTCCCATTTATTCTTCAAATTTTCAAAACACAATTGTGGCAGTGAATTGGGCGATTTCGTAATAGTTTTTTTTTTCAAGGATAGATTTTAGTGTGGAATGAAATAATTACTGGTATCTTAGCTTACTGAGTAGTAATGATGCAGTGGTCTGGAGAGCAATATTCCTTCCCTTTGAAAGTGTTAAGTGACAGTTAGATAACCACTCAGCTTGACTTCCGAAGATAATACGTAATATATTGCAATTATGCTCTTTCATCAGTTAATGCCATTAGGACTACAGATTCGAAAAATGTGTGAGCCCCTCTGGTCTCCGAGTGAAAATAGAATGCCAGGTACACAGTTATAGCATTTTGTTCAACGTAGTTGCTTTGTAGGTTGACATACTTAACACTTTGAGGACTTTTGGTACAGATCTGTACCATAGTGTGTTGTTTAATATAAATTTGATAATTATATTTGAGTATGATTAAAACTTTTTAAAACTCATTTAAACATAAAAGCAATAGCAACACGCTTTGAAAACCACAAATTTCATCAGATGTATAAATTTTGTAAACAACTTGGTGAAAGGGAAAGTGTCTTGCCATAAACATATAAAAGGACTCACTTGTAACAACAAGATATGATTTGATTTGGAAGAATTGAAGATTCAACTACCAAGGTTCTTTGAGTTCTTTCAAGAATGGCAGCACACTCTCCTGGTCAGTAAGTTGTCCTTATTCTCCTAATTGCTCATTTGTTATGATGACATTTGCTATGCCAGATTGTTGGTAGGTCTTCCAACAACAGGCTTCACTTAAACTACTGAGATTTATAATTTGTGTGATTAAATAGTATATTTGTTTTGAGACTGCAAATCTCAAATTGGCTCCCATTTGTTAATGTTTATTTGTAAGATGTCTGCTAATGCTAATTTTATTTTATTTTATTTTAGTTCAAGCACAACACAACAGGCTCTAGGCCCAATTATTGTGTTGCCTTTGACAACGAAATACATATTAATACAAAACAATGAGATATACAAATAATTAAAATAAAGTTACATTACATTACAAAATAGACAATGGCACATATAACTAAATAATTAAGTAGTCTCTTTAACTGTGCCTATAATAATAGCCAAAGGCAGAATGTGACAATGTATTTTATCTGTTTATTATCAATACAATAAATCTGTTAACAGTTCCATTTCATTCAATCACACACACTGAAGAGAAATTTTTTAAATTAAACATGGCTCTTTTTTCGGCGAAAACAATCGTACGTATAGCAATGTCATCTTAACAAAATCCTAATTAATTTCACGCCAATAATTCTTAAGTTTATTTGTTATGCTTTTTGCTCAAAACACTCTTAGCAGGACTAAGGTTGACATTTTCAACTCACGTAGTTGAACTTAACAGTATTCTTTGTAGAAAGTAGCCTTTCGTAAAGATTCTTGCTATTGCTTCTGTTATGACCTACATAAGCTACTTTAACTATGTAGTTTGTGCTTCTTTTAGATTTCACACATATTTCAGTTCTTGTAACATTGCTATCCAGTTGCTAAACACAGCAACCCAACCTTTAATGCAGTTTTCAGTTTATCTATCTATTTATATATATATACATACATAAATATAGTTTAGTGTTTGAGATAGAATGAGATTCAATAAATCGGCAATATTTGACCATAAGACCGATCCTCTCTATTTTCAACCAAGATAGTAAAAAAAAAAAAAAAAAAAAAAAAAAAAAAAAAAAAAAAAAAAAAAACCAGCTAATTAAACTTGTATCTCATATCACCCACTAGTTTAATAGCTTCAATATAAAAATAGTAAATATTCATATAAAATCGCTAGATAAAGAAGAATAGGCCCCATTTTCCATTAGCCTAATATATAAATCTAGTGTTACAAAAAATATTAGAATAGAAACTTAGAGGTTTCCGATTCAAACCTCCCTTACTCTCCAAAAATTAATGCCTTTTGAGCACTTTAGGTTCGCACTCCTATAGATTGTATTGAAACAATCTGGGTTAATTAGAACTTCTCTATAATAATAATTAAACTAAAGAGGTCCCCGACTATAACCTCTTCTTAATCATTCCATGTTGGATCTTGCATTATGCAACTTTGTCTTATTTCTTGATAGAGCGCTCATGGAAATTAAGACTACACTATATCCATTCAAGTCCTATGTTTTTACTAGGCAATTAATAACCCACTAATTAACTTATTAATATAGGGTCGTAATCGCTAGTTACACTAAACATAAATATAAGCGATCATCACACCCTAATCCCCTTACTAACCATCACCATAATTTGGGTCCATAATCGATATATATGCGATCTTTCACCCAATATATATACTAATTACAAGCATATTTGCTCTTTAATCTAATCTATTAATTAAAGCATCATTAATGCTTCTTAATTCCATATTACAATACTGCAACAAGCAGCCTCTCATGCTAACTATACATTTAGTATCAAAATGCATGTCTCCACTCCAAATATTTAGTAAGTTTAGGCAAGTTACTCTTTAATCATTTCATTACAATGCTAATCACATTGCATTTTTATCGTTGCCTCATGATATCATCTTATTTCATTTTATAGACTGACGACTTTACAATAACAAGTCAAAACAAAACACCCAACAAAATTACTTTCAGAAGTAAATATTGTTCAAAATAAGTCTGAAGGTCTCTGTTAGAGTATTTTCCGTAAACATATTATTTAAAACTTTCATAACATCCTATTTTCTAAATTCTTGCGTTTTCAAAATAACTATTTGTTGATATTTTCATTCTCTTTCCGTCAACAGTATCACTTGTTTATTACAGCACTTTTATTTTCAAATTTGTTACATGGTAAATATTTGTAACTTCTAAATACAAAACAAGGAAGTTTTGACCACTTTTACAATGGCTTGTTGACGTCACTTTCACTTTCAAATTTGTTACCAGATAAATATTTGTAAACTCCTCGCTGCAAAACAAGGAAGTCTATAACACTTTCATAATGGCTTGTTCACGTCACTTTCACTTTCAATTTCTATTTCTCCCATCCCAGTTGAGTCTATTTTCGTAACTTTCACTTTCAAAACATCCTTCTAGGCACAAAAAATATTTGCCACTTCCTTCTGACAAACATGTTATTCCTTCATGTCATCGAAAAATATTATTTCTACCACTGCCGCAAATTAATCTTTCTTTCCGGCTCAAAATTAACTTCAAAACAAACAACAATAATTTGAAATTGTCAATATTTTCTAGATTATTTCAAAATAAAGAAAACAAATCTATTTTCAATAACATTTCATGTTTGTTACAAGTCAACTACTTTCAAGTTCTCTAAAATAACAAAAATTCAAGGAAACTCTAATGCACAACATTTCCTTTCACTTTGTATAAAATCTTCAACATCCAAGCTTTTGGTATCAGTCTCTCATCCAGACTCATCGTTATCAATCAAAGCTCAACATGTCTCCAAATTTTAGGTAAGACTTTACTTCTTTCAAATTTATTTGCTTTAATAATTTGAACTTTAACTACTTTGAGATTTCTGAACTTAGTCTGTAATACCAAGATACCTTCAGTACTTTAACAAAGGAACATTACATATTTCCTTGCTTTAACTTTATATTTGCTTAACTAGCGTTTTTCAAACTACCGTCTCGCAAATATTTGTGAAGTCAGTCTCATTGTTCATTAATTCAATGGCCGCATATAAAGGACAGGTTAATCATTTATTTACTTTACCATTAAATTGCTTTGATAAAATAAGTGCGTTCTTTCATTGTAAATTTTAAGAAAACTTCTTTTCATTTATAGAGCCCTACAGGCACAACCATAGTATTTGCCTAGATATGGCTGAACGCACATAATTAAGATTCCTTTAATAACATACCAATAGCTATAATTACAAATAGTATATCTTTTCTTTTAGTTTAATGTTAATAGCACTCACTTCTGTAGAGTTCAAAATAAACCTTTTTTCTGTAAGTTACCTATGGTCTCAGCACAGCATTCTAAAGAAACATTATGCCTTACACACCTACGTTTCCCCAAAGTAGCGGGTCTATATCAAAAAGTTTGTGAATTTAAATGTTCATTGGATTTAAATATGACAATCACTCAAATTAATGAAACTTCATTCATTATTACAAATCCACAAACTGATTTGTATTATTTGCACTCAAATGGTTCAAAATTTCCAATTCATACGTATGGCACCAAAACAATACATGTCACCATTCTTTGTGACACAACAATTGTGGATCAATACGCAAATATCCTGATCACCCAATTTACTCCTTGTTTGAACAGAAATATTCAATATAACCACTTTCTTATACATCACACCCTTCATGTCACTGACACCCTTTTTCAGCTACCTAAAGATAGGACTTTTCCTTTTATATTAAATTTTACTAACATCCCTCTAAATTATTCGCAACCTATTACGGAAATCACTCCTATTAATTCATCCTATGTACCTATGTCATGGTCAACAATTATCCCGGATTCGTATGTCTTTCCTGTACATGTGACGAGCATTGGTATACAGTTTCTCTTATCTGTAGCTAATAGCGTAGCGATAGTTATATTATATAAAAGACAGAAAGTTACTCAAAAACAAACACAACAAATTGAGTTAGTACCGCTCAGGGACATGTAACTGACAGACTGCAATTTTCCATTCCAGAATATTTCTCCTTCTTTTCTTCTTCATGCCCCATCCCACATTTGCATTAACCTACCATGACTTTACCTTATTAACGATTCTTCCTTTAGTCTTTCTCATCCTAATTCTCATAAGTCTTTATATATTTCAAAAATGTGTAATATACACTACTTTTCGGAAATTTAAACAAGTAAATTCCTATTCAATAACCCCATCCGCTAACTTTCATCTACTTCCCATGCATTCTTTTCCTTCTGCTCCAACTACCTCACAAAAAAACAATACTTTACAATAATGATGTGATCTTTTTCTTAAAAAAAAAAAAACTTACAATGTAATTCATATATTGATTTAGTTCATATTAGTGCTTTCTTTGTAAATTATTATTTCAGCACTTACTTTAAATATAATATTGATTTATAGTTCAAACAAGAGTAATAAGCATAATTTTCAAAATACAAAAAATTTAATACAAGCATTTGGTGTGAAATTAAAAATTCCCACCCAACATAATTAATTTTATGTTGAACCTCAATTTACCCGTTAACTAAAACTAATATTTGTTTTATCACCCAACACCCCACCCTGTCCTAAGCCATCAACCACTGGCCAGAGAGAGAGAGAGAGAGAGAGACAACACCTATCATTCTCCGTTAAGAAGAAGAAGCCAAGAAGAAGATGCCATCCAGTTTCCCAAGATGCCATCCAGCTTCTAGGAGATACCAGCCAGTCCAGCACCTGATCCAGTACCAGTTTCACATCTTACACTAAGAAGAAGCTAAGAAGAAGAGGCCATCCTTCCAGCCAGCCCTTCCAGGCGTGTTCCAGTAAAGAAAAAGATGCCTTCCATGCAGCCAAATCCAGCTGACCACATCCCAGCTGTTATCCAGTCAGAAGAAGATGATTTCCATGCAGCCAGCCCAAACCAGATGTCTACATCCCAGGCGATAGTTCAATCCGTTACCAGGGTTGATTTAGATGTACTACACAAAGGAACTATTCGCTTCCAGAACAGGCCGCCAGTTTCCATCCCAGGCTCCAGTATCCAAGAGCAGCTGATGTTCCGGATGCAGTCTTGTAGCAGCTTGTTATGTTTCCACATCCCTGGAGATGTCAATCCAGCAGTACAATCAAGGCTCCACCCCAGAGGTCTTCCAGAAGAGCAGCCGACGTACAGCGCAGATTTGGCTCCAGATTCACCATCAGTTGTCCAGAGCAGCTGCAGTAGCAATTCTCCACATTCGCCGTGGTGGTTTGACCATTCCCCGTACCTAATTTGGCTTTTGGGAATGTTACACCCAGACGTCTACATGGTTTTGCCCAGCATGCTTCTGTACACCATGGACCTACAGCTGTTTCAACAAGCATCTACATCTAATATCCAGCTTCCAGTCTTCAAGGACTCAGAGCTTCACAGCACATCAGCAGTAACATCCAGATGATGCTTCAAGATCTCTTTCTTCACCACAATGGATCCTGCAAACTTCCGATGTTCATCTCTCGTTTACACCATCTTCAGTGCATCGCAGCATCACTCCATACGTTGAATCTCTCGCCATCGTCATCGACAACAGTTCGCAGCCAGGGTTTTCGTCATCCGACATGATGTTCAGTGCAGTCATCCCACGAAGAGCTGGCCACTCAACAAGGATGCTTCACTTTACGTCGCCCCTGCCTGATACGCAGCCAGCGTGATTCTGTGGAAGCGCAACACAAGAATCAGTACGCTTGAAGAATTTCAGCAGAGATTTGTCATTTCACGCCATTGCTCATTGAAGTCCATCCAGAGAGCATCCGCCACACAGATAAGACTCTCTTCTCGTAATTCAGAAGTTTGTACAGCATCCATTCACTCCAGATGCTCCAAAACTAACTTTTCTGTACAAGAAGTCTATAGCTGCATTTCTTCTGTATTAAATAAATATTACAGCTTCTTACTTGAATACATAAAATAAAATAATGTACTGGTATCATATCAAAAAAAAAAAAAAAACACCCGTAACAATATTGATTGTCAAGCATTTCATATCAATCATTATTTTACATATTTTTAATTATTTAGCATTCTTTATGTAGTTATTTTATTTAAGTATATACTCAAATATTTGGTTGCTATCTTTAATTACATATGCTTATATATATTATACTTTGACTTTGCAACCATCACTACACACAGCATATATTAGTAAGTCCTAGGCAATTTGCAACACTTTGCTTCAATTTGTATTAATTTACATTAGTTTGCATTTCATTCTTCCTTGCTTTAGTGTTGAATTTTATTAAATTTGAGTATAATTAAAATAAATGTAAAGCTGTTCTTTTTTGAGTCATGTCCTTAAGACTATGACTAAGAACTAGCTTCAAGCAAGTAGGGCTGTGTGTTGTTTAATATAAATTTGATAATTATATTTGAGTATGATTAAAACTTTTTAAAACTCATTTAAACATAAAAGCAATAGCAACACGCTTTGAAAACCACAAATTTCATCAGATGTATAAATTTTGTAAACAACTTGGTGAAAGGGAAAGTGTCTTGCCATAAACATATAAAAGGACTCACTTGTAACAACAAGATATGATTTGATTTGGAAGAATTGAAGATTCAACTACCAAGGTTCTTTGAGTTCTTTCAAGAATGGCAGCACACTCTCCTGGTCAGTAAGTTGTCCTTATTCTCCTAATTGCTCATTTGTTATGATGACATTTGCTATGCCAGATTGTTGGTAGGTCTTCCAACAACAGGCTTCACTTAAACTACTGAGATTTATAATTTGTGTGATTAAATAGTATATTTGTTTTGAGACTGCAAATCTCAAATTGGCTCCCATTTGTTAATGTTTATTTGTAAGATGTCTGCTAATGCTAATTTTATTTTATTTTATTTTATTTTAGTTCAAGCACAACACAACAGGCTCTAGGCCCAATTATTGTGTTGCCTTTGACAACGAAATACATATTAATACAAAACAATGAGATATACAAATAATTAAAATAAAGTTACATTACATTACAAAATAGACAATGGCACATATAACTAAATAATTAAGTAGTCTCTTTAACTGTGCCTATAATAATAGCCAAAGGCAGAATGTGACAATGTATTTTATCTGTTTATTATCAATACAATAAATCTGTTAACAGATCCATTTCATTTCATTCACACAACAAGAGAGATATTTTTTTAAATTAAACAATAGCGTCAACCTTCGGAATTTGCTTTATGAATCTCTAAAAGAACTTTTTCACACCAGGTTTATTGTATTCATTGAAGTTGTGAAGAGAGTAGCATATGTTTCAGAGGGCTCTTTGCAGTCACGTGTGCTTGCCTGGGGGCAGTTGTTGGGTTTTATGTACTTTAGTAACATTTTTCTCTTTAAGTTAGCTATTATTAGAACATAAGAGCTGGTAACACTGAAAAGAAAGAAGTGTTGTGTGTGTTTGATTTCGGTGTGCAAGACCTCAACTGCGGACCTGTGGTGGCACTGAACCATTTTTGTGTAAAATTGAAGCTAGTGTGTAACATCATTTCAAATACAGTCCACATTTTTTATACAAATAACTTGTGTCATTTAGAACCTAAATCCAAACCGAATCAGCAGTGACGTCACAAACATGGACAAAGGAAAAAAGAAAAGGGCCAATTTTAGAGCTTTTTTTCTAAAAAAAAAAAATCCTAGCACATAGCTATTAATCCTAGGATCATGGTCCGTACTTCGTTGTGTTTGTAGTCAAGGAATGTTTCCAACGGTACCACTCAAATTTCCCTATTATGTACTAGAAGCGAAAACATCCCACTCAAAGTGGAAAAAGGGATTTTTAAGGAGATTTATTCCTTTTTCTGGAATTCCTCCCCTCAGGTATGATAGGGACATGTGAGTGTTACCGTTTAAAACCTAACATCATTCCGAGAAAAACGAGGTACGAACCATGATCGTAGGGTAAACAGAGAGTTTTCAAAATAAATCTGAATTTTTCTTCTATTACACATTTTTAGTCAATGTGTTCAGTAAAGAAGAAACCGTGTCGTCCCAATTTGTCGTAGGATCATGGTTCGTACCTCAGTTTGTTCATAATGATGCAATGTTTCCGACGGTACCACTACCGTTGCACTATCATGTATCTGAGGAGATAAGTTTCCGAAAAAGGGAATTTTTGAAGATTTGAATTTCCCGCTATTTTTTATACATTTTGGGCTGAAATTCCTCCCTTCAAGTACATGATAGGGACATGCAAGTGGTACGATTAGAAACGCTGCTTCATTACGAACAAAATTGGGTACAAACCATGATCCTAGAATAAATAGTTTTGGTGCTAGAGCTGATTTACTACATTTCTCTTACCATTTTTGGGTAATAATTACTAATGTATTGTTATTCAATAAGCTCTAGTGTCAAGAGTGTTCATTGTAGGATCCTGGTTTTTACCTCATTTTGTTTGTAATGAAGCAACGTTCCAAATTATACCACTCACGTGGCGCTAGTATGTACCTGAAGGAGCGAATTCCCGAAAACGTGACTTTTTCCTGACAAACAATCTCTTTTTCCCGATTTAAGCGGATTTTTTTCAATTCTGATAAATAATGGGGAAATTTGAGTGACACAATTGGAAACACTGCTTCATTACAAAAACAATGAGGTACGAACTATGGTCGTACGATAAAGAGTCTTGACACTAGAGTTTATTGAATAACAATAAATTAGTAGTATTAGGAAAAATTGGGAAGGGAAAATAGTAAATGAGTTTCAGCACCAAGACAATTTACCCTAGGATCATAGTTCATATCTCGTTTTGTTTGAAATGAAGAAAAGTTTTTTTGGTAACATTCGCATGTCAGTGTTGTGTACCGGAAAGGAAGAAATTCGTGGGAAACGAAGACTTACTTTAAGAAAAATACTGTTCCCCACTTTGGGCGGGAAATTTATTGCCTTAGGTACATATTGAAAAAATTTGACTGGTACAATTGGAAACACTGTTTTATTCCAAACACATTGAGGTACGAACCATGACCCTACGATAAATAATCTGGACACAATAGCTGCTTGACTGAAAGTCTAAAATTTAACTTAAAAAAGTGGAAGTCTCAAAAGAGTTAAAACAAAGATCCTGCACCAATTCTATCTCACGATAATAAAACATTTTGTCTTGTGCTACAAACCATGTCTCTGCAGTGCTATGACGTCATTAGTGTCTCTAAATTCAGTTTCTTTCAGGTGCATATTAACTTTTGGGAAAAGATAACAGTATGAGGACAGTCATCGGCCATTGTCTGTGTCAATTCATCAAAAATTTTATTAGCTCCCGTATTCTTTGAGAATAAGCATTTCATGACTATTCTCTTCTCTTATTGTGACCCTGCTTAGCGTAGTCGGTAATGCTCTCGCCTTCGGTGCGAGCGGTCACGGGTTTGATTCCCGGTGGGGTCACTCGGTTGAAAAAGTGTAAAACCCCTGAATGAGTGAGGTTTCCCTGGCTTTTCCTCATTCACACCAGGCAAATGCCGGTTGTGGTACCTAACTTATAGGTCCCAGGCTGTTTCCTTCCTTCCCCAATCCTTTCTTCCTTCCCTTTCCCCGGATTGTGTGCTCGCCGAGGGACGTCATCCTTCAAAACGTGACGGGCTAAATGGCCTTAGATGCCGAGAGCCCAGAAATCTAACTCCTAAATCCCTAAATCTCTTCTCTTATTTGGTGAAAGATACAATTTGCTCCATCATGGTCACTACAAACTGCAACAAAAGAGAAGTTTTTGAAATACATTTACGATTTTTTGGAAAACATGCTCCAAAATATAGTTACATAATATACTATAAGTATTTTGAAATATGAGTTCATTCATTCTTTTAAGCCATTTGGAAATATGCCGCAATATTGGATTTTTGGATCTCTTAAAAGATCATTATCTCGGTAACCAATGATCCGATTTTGATGATTTTTTTTTAAAAAAAGCTATAAATTAAGTCAGAATGTAATCGATTATAACAGTAATGTAGACAAGGAAATATATTTTAAAACGAGAAAATTAGAAAATTTAAAATTTTATAAAACATATTTACATATAAATAAATTTTCCTCTAAAATGATCCATTTTATGAAATCATGTACTATATAATGTTTGAAAGAGCATAAAAAAGAGCTTTAATTTGATATATAATACGTTAAAATGTGATGAAAAATAGTCGAGGTATGTCTTGAAAACAAACCCAACGCAAATAGAAAGACTGTGTAAGTGCTCAACTTATAAGTGAAATTAAGTGGTGTCTGGCAGAAACGTTTTATCATTAAATTATTTAGTCATTATTCTTGTCATGATTACTTAATGATAATTAGGTTTAAGAAGAGATATGATAAACTGGAAGTGCCAAAAATTTTCAGGATACTTTACAGAGAGCTGCCAAGATGAAAGTGTTCCAGAAAGCCTAAAGAATTTCATCAATTACTACTGCCGTATAGATCTAACATAGAGTAAATTTCTACAACATATTCTCAAGGTGTCCTAGCAATAAGACAATTAATATATTTTAATGTTAAGGACTGAAGATTAACACCACGAAAAGAAAGGCACAAGATGTCCCATGAACCGTCGCTCCCACTGTACGTAGGTTTACGAGTACGCATTCTCACTTGCTCTAAAAACATTGTCAGTAATTCACATAAGTTAGAGATTTCTGCAACATATAATTGTGTGCTGCAAATTGAGTTGATTTTGAGTTTAACGTCCCGTTCAGCAGCGACGCTATATGAGACGTGGACCTACTGATTAACGTGGAATCCGAATTACATGAGCTCCCGCAGGGAATCGAACCCGGACCTTCCATGCCAAAGGCGCGTACGCTAACCGCTTAGCCACAGATGAGCTCTGCTGCAAATTGAAGATCAGAAAGCAGCAGGGACATGGAGACGTTACAAATTGGAGGGTCTTACCTGCCCCTTTCCATTAATACTAATTTGTACACCGGTGGCGGTGGACAGTACACCGGTGGTGCACTGCACACAACACATAATCAACTACTTCGACAGGATCTTTCCATGAAACAAGTATTACTATATTTCAATTCCCTTTCGATTGCAACCCTGGTTTACACCACCCACCCGTACCAATTGGAAGTTTCTTCACCAATAGTAGATTACTTACTACCAGATACCTATGCTATCGTACCATCAGTATCTTCATATGATTTAGACAAACTCCAAGTTCCTATTACTCTTCAAGAACAAATACGGTCAGGGTTCGAAGAAGCACTTATAACAGACAGACTGTGGGTTCAAAGAAATTCTCTGTTAGGTAAAAATAAATGCTTGTAGGCACATCACTATTGGGCTGAATCAGAAGGTGTACGTTCTACTAAAGGTATCAAAATCATGCTACCAATTTTTACTGTAAAACCGGCGTCTCTTTCAATTGTGAAGCAAAGTGTATGTCTATTATATCAATGAATCTATCAAAACATGCGTATACCTCACAGAATGCTTCAAAATCTGTTGCAGAAATAAAAGTGACTCGTAAAAACTAATACGAAGGTTCCGTTGACTGGGTGTTTGTAAAGCGAAGCAAATCCTTCTATAAAAAGGAATAATTTTTCGTTTTTTGAGAAACGCTTAAAGAAGAGTAGGAGATCACCTGAACAAAAGATGGATGAATGGAAAAATGATTACAGTTTGTTCAGTCAGCTGTACATATCATGCCAAGTCCGTGAGGATAATCTGCAAGACGCGTTTCTCATGAAAATCATAGTTGGCCACCTGGGGGGCGCGGTGGCTCAGTGGTAGAGCGTTCACCTCCGGTGCTTGGGGTCCCTGGTTCGATCCCAGCTGGCGCCGTGTGGACTTTGTGGTGGACAAACACCGTGCTCGTGGGTTTTCTCGGGGTTCTCCCGTTTCCTCCCACTTTCTTCATTCCACCATTTCACTCATTTCTCATTATCACCGTCTCCTTTAGCCTAACCGGCATAACCGTGGGACGTTAAACTTAAAGATTTCATTTCATTTTCATAGTTGGCCACCATCATTCTCTGGTCACGAGCAACTTTTACTGTCACCAAACAAGTCTGAACTACTGAATATTTTCAAAGAATCAAACGAAGATCAAACTTTTTGTGAAGTTAAGATTTTTGATGGTAGTATAGCGATTCATTTAGTTTGAAGAGGTACTGGAACTGCATTCCACTAATATGCTGCGATGACGTTTTCACTGTGATTAACGATACAACTTCAAGATTGTCAAAGAGTAGACATTCTTGAGGAACTCTTACCCTGAAGCTTCACTAAAGGAATCTTGCTAACAAAAGGGAGGAATTGGGGAAAGAAGGAAAATCACAAAGAATGGAACCTCCTCCCCCCCCAAAAAAAAATTACCAGCGTTTTTACATCATAATGAAGAAAAAGATAATTCTTTCATTTCCTTACTAGTTAGGTGGTGGAAATAAACTTACTGCCGAGCTAACAAATTTATATAACTTCAGAAGTTCAGTGATTGCTTTGAATGCAAAGCGCAAAATGGAGGATACTGACCACGAAGAGACTGATACACGCCTCTTTCTTCATGCCCATCATGCTATAGATCGGACTTTACAAAAGTAATATTTAGGACAGTTGATACTGACATAATCGTTATTCGTCTTGAAGTATTTTCTTTCATACTGACATAATATTCTGGCATCCAGGTGTGGGTGGCGTTCGGCAGAGGAAATAAATTCCGATTTTATTACATTAACCAATTAATGAATTAGGACCTGATAAAGCCAAAGAGCTTTCCTTTTTCCATGCGATCACTGGTCCAGACACAACGTCTTAGTTCAGGGAAAAGGAAAGAAGTCTGGATGGAAAGCTTTGCTGTCCTACCCATCGGTAACTACAGCTTTCCAGTACTCTGAACAAAAGCCATTTACCTAGGTATAGCGCTCATTCTTGATTTTGATATTTACTCAGAAATAAAGAAATTCACGTGTGTAATGTATGACTCATCTTGTGCAGTGGGGTGAGGGGGGTCAATAAATTGAGACGTATTCTTTTTACAAGTGGGAAGAATATTAAGCTTAGGCAAAACTTACCTCCAACTAGTGGTGCTCTCCTTCTACGTACGAATCGATCTCTATATCAGGCCAGTATTTGGACTAATTTCCTCAAGTCAAAGCTAAGGGCTCCAAGTCCAAAACACTTCGGCTAGGGGAAAGAAGGTAGCTCTTTGAAGCCTTTATGGATAACCTCTATCAGAAATTTCTAAACGCTCAAGAGAATTGCTGAAGTGTGGCCACAAAGCTCTTCCCTCTTCGTCTTTGCTCAAAACAGAGCGTATGCTCAACAAACGGTGTTCAACCTACACATCTTTGCTGCTGCTGAGGCTATAACAACGACAATGATTTTATTGTTTATTTTGGCCCCCAGTCCGTGCAATTCTTAAAATGTTTCAACACGGTCAAATCACGTTAACTCAATCAAGACAACTTGTATCACCATTACCTTTTTTTATTATCAAGACTCCATTAATTATTTAGTTTATTTTTCAGTTTTTATGACAACTACATATGCAGATTACCTGTATAAAACCAACATATATTTTTAACGATTGAGATTACATCTTATTTCTTTCTATTTTAGAATCAACAACATATAATTTCTTTTCTTCTTCTTCTTCTACACGGCAGATTGTGTATTTTTATGCACCGTTATCCCAAAATCTATTATATAAAAGAGAACGCACAAATCCTTTGTTCCCTCATCACGCTAATACGGCTGAACCAATTTCTTTTATTTTTGGGGGGTTATTAGGATTTGGACCCTAGATGGTTTTTATCATATCACTTTAATTTTTAATTACCAGTGTCTTGAGATAATTGACCATTCAAGTGTCCATAACGTACAAATCCTTTGTTAGTTCATCATAGGTAAAAATAAACGTATTTATATGCAACCCGCATGACCGTGTCACTCGGCGGGTTAACATAAATGACAGGCGATATAATGTTAACATTTACTGCAATCTACTATGGTTTTTATCATATCACTTGAAAGCGAAAACTTCCGGGATGACCGCAGCGAAGCGGGGCGGGTTAACATAAATGACAGGCGATATAATGTTAAGATTTACTGCAATCTTCTATGGTTTTTAAGCGAAAAAGTAAAAATTATCTAAGTAACAAAGTTTATTGCGTTCCGGGGTGACCGCAGCGAAGCGGGGTGAACGCTGCTAGTCAAAATATAAAATTGGAAGTAATACACTTCACCAATGCAATGATACACGATATCGTTGTTAGGCTTCTGTGATGAACACAATGTGACTAACAAGTGTTCTGACTTTGTGGAATAGGGCTGTGTTATTAATTTTTGGCACTTTGTTAGAATTTTGTTTTGGAATATTAAGTTTTTCAGTAGCTATTTATTATGTGTGAAGAAATTAAGTTTAAAAATTGTCATATATGCAAAGACGTATTTATAATTTGGCTTTTTAGTATCTTACATAATATAATTTATATCAGCAATATAATGTTCATTTAATACCAATTGCAATGTAAAGTAAATAATATTGATTTGATAAACAATTCAAAAAAGTGGAGAAAAATATAATATTAATTTGCCGGGTTCCGAGTATGCTTGTAATCACACAACGCTAAGTTTCATCCAGTTGACTCCTTTCATACTCCTTGTATTCTATTGCACAGGTTTCCTAATTTAACTATAATATATTTCGACTATTTCTCGTCGGATTGCAACGTATTAATATAAAATTAAAGCTCTCTTTATGCTCTTTCAAACATTATATAATACATGTTTTCATAAAATGGACCATTTTGTAGGGAAATTCAATTATATGTGAATATGTTTTATAAAATCTTAAATATTTCTAATTTTCTCGTTTTTATTATACTTCCTTGTCTTCACTACTGTTATATTTGATTACATTCGGGCTTAACTTATAATTTTAAAACAAGAATCATCTAAATCGGATCATTGGTTACCGAGATAGTGATCTTTTAAGAGAACATTCATTAAAAATCCAATATGGCGGCATATTTCAAAATGGCGGCCAGAAAATGTTGGGACTCGACTTTAAAACGAATTGAATACCGAAGTACTTTCAATATACCAAATTTCATACTTGTGTCCGGTGTGTCACGATCCGAGCATTTTTTGTTGTTAAAGGAGCAGTTCGAGTTAAAAACAAGTTTGGTGCAATAGAAAGAGTAACAAAAAATAAGAGACCCGTATTTTTTACATCTTGATAGGCCGTCTCGTTTAGCTTCTACATTCATTTGTTTTTTGATGAATCGTAAATGCTGACGTCACTGGTGGGATACGCGAGAAACTCAATGTGAGTCAGCAACCACTCCCTTGTACGCAGCTGATAAGCCTTTAATAGTGCATTGGATTTAATAGATTGTGTTTTTCATTTGTTAGCAGTCTTGCTCTATGTTGAATTCTTGAGGGACGTTTTCGTTAGCTGTTTTTCCTACAGCATTACTATAAAAACAGTAGAGAGAGAGAGCAGTAATTACGTATGTTGTGCGAAACAATGTTTCTTCCAGACATGTTTTTAGGGTGGCACTGTCTCCCGGAGCTCTGAGAGATTCCCCCGGAGGAGACCAAAATAATACGTTTATAATATAATAAATATAATAAATATAATAGTACTGTGTAAAAATAATGTGCCTTTCCGAATACTAAGTGTCCCCCCCCCCCGGATTTTTTCCTGAAAGAAACACTAGTGTGAAATAAAAAAAACACGTGTTAGTATAGCGTGTGCTGTGTCTGAAGTGAAGTAGAAATGCCTAACGCTTGCTGTGTTTTCGGTTGTAATTCTTGTGCAATTAAACTGAGGACATAAAGTATATTTTGTTACGTTTCCAAATCGTGAGAAATCACCAGATCGATATAAATTATGGCTCAAGAAAATCAATGGGAAAAAATATACCAAATAAAATCACAAGTGTTCCAAACATCTTGAAGAGCCTGCCTTCGAGAAGTCAAGTTTAATGAAAGAAAAGTTAATGCCAGTGGCGGATCTAGGCTGGGGCCGGGGACCTAGGCCCCCCCAGTTTTTGAGTGACAAAATTGATTTAAGCTATTATTTAGATATTTTTGAAAGTTTTTAGTAAACATGATATACCTATCATAGTCTGGGTTCTGACCCCCCCTCGGGTTTTTACCGTCTAGACCCACTTCTGGCTAATGCCAGGATAATTATTTACACGTAAACTGAGAAAGAAAGCTGTTCCAAGTATATTATTGAAAGGTTTAAAATCCGAGCCATTGAACAAGCACTGATCTATGTCCAGTTACCAACGTGCAAATACCGTACAAGACGCAATTGACGGTAGTGGTCAAGACGAGGCATTAGAGGGTAATAGAGGCGATGTCACTCATGATTCTGAAGATACTGCTTTAGAAATAAGCTATGCACTGTGAAATAGGGAGTGAAATATACCGGCTTGTAGAAGGAATCAGTGACGATGACTGTTCCTCAAGACATTGATTCATCGTTTAATTTCTCTGTATCATGTGACAATGATGAAACGGTTGATGAGAGTTGTTCCGCGGACAGCTATGAGAATAAGAGAAATTTAACCGGTGAAGTGTTTTTCGTATTCTGGCAAACTTTACAGATGTTATTTCATTTTTGCCACATATGTTGCGCTCCTGTACATACCTTGAAGCACAAAATTATAGGATCAACGTTAAAACTTGCAACAAAACGTGAAAATGATCATACTTATGTTTGGGAATCAGAAGAATGATTAAAGAAAAGGTACTTAGGTGTTGAACCAATCTCGTCCGCCATCTATTTACATGATATTGGTTTCGATTTTTTTAAACGCTGAACTTATGCTTTATAGGATACGTTTCATAATATTATAAATACGTTTGTACAGCTCACCATCAGATATCATTTTCTACATGCAGGAGTTATTTGTAAGTCTTTGCAATCAGTTCTGGAAAAGGAAACCGCAGTTAGAACGTGCCACCGCACCTCTCACTAACGAAATGCTTGACACTGTGTAGCATGTAAGCCTGCTCTCGCTCCCTGACCACCTATGACGTCGTTACAAAATCTTTCTTCCTCTGTTACTCGCTAACGACTGAACGTATCGCGATCAAACAAACACCATTCCTTTAACAATTTTCAACTCTACAAATGAAAATAAATTGTAAAAAATACATTTCTAAGTCGAACTGCTCCTTTAAGAGACCAGACTACTTCTTAAACAGTAACCTTCACAAACTTCTAATGCCTTTTTACTGGGTGTTCAAGATGAAATATTCAGTGCTTATAAACAACAAATGATTGGAGCTTTAAAAAAGTGGAAGAAAATGAGATAGAAAAATGTCAAACGGCGCACGAAACAGAACACTCTGTTTGCTTCACCGGAAGCCTTTACATGGAACCCGGGGATCATCCGAAAATTGTAAATAGTAAGATATGACATTTGATACATCACTGAATGAATTATGGAAAATTAATCAGTTTTGTAGCGAGGATAAAGCACTGTTTACGAGATGGCCACCATTGTAGTGTTAAGTTTTATGTCATTGTTCAAGAATTCAAAATTCAATGGTTGCCATTTCGTAAACAGCCCCACAATAAAACGTTTTCTTACAACAATTGTTTGTTTTCTCATTTTCTTTGCAATGATACAAACACTTACATCCCTTGCTATTTAAAATTTTCGAGTAAACTCCTGTGACCCACGACAGGTAGCTCTATAGACCAAGAACCCTTCATTCGATGCATGTTTTGACAGTCTCTTACCTCACTTTTTTTATTTTGTTTTGTTTTAGCCTTTTATTACGAACAGTTTGTGATTTATGAGTATTGCATGTTTTATCTGAAACATCTGATATAATCTGCATTAAAGACCTTAAGTCATAATTTATACCGTATAGTCTTAACTTCAATAACACAATTATTTCGACAGAATAATAATTGCTTAACCATACCAAGAAAATATGTTCGCAGAATATAAACGTTTATAATCAAACGCACAATTCATATATATCTGTATACATATAAATGAAAGTCACTATGTTTATAACCGTGTTTCTAACTCTACAACTAAATATAACCTCCATAAATACTATGTTTATAACTCTTGAACTACCAGACCGATCTCAATCTAGATTTCAACATAGATGGGGTTCGGACCTGGGATAATTCTTTTCATGCCAATCTGAAGTTGCAACTTAGGGAAGGGGGGACGGAGAGAGATATATAAAAATAACTCTTGAACCACCCGACTGATCTCGATCAAATTTTCAACATAGATCAGATTCGGGTCTGGGATGGTTATCATTTCACTTTGAAGGTGCAACTCGTGGGAGGGGAGAGATATATAAAAATAACTCTTGAATTACCCGACCTATCACGAACAAATTTTCAACATAGATGAGGTTCCGGCATGAGAATGTTTTTATCAACTTACTTGAAGATTAACTTTGGGGAGCGGGAGCAGAGAGATTTATAAACATGATCAAAAATGACCGATATTATGTCGAATCCATAGTTTTCGGGGTCGATGACATGAACAGTGACACTTTCGAAACTATTTAAATACAGATTCAGTCCCCATTAACACTCCTAAGCGGGGATGGTGACGTAAAAAAATTATTGAAAATGGCCCATAAGTTTGTCGAATTCATAGCTTTTAGAGTCCCTAAGTTGATTGGTGACAATTTTGATGTCCTTTATGTCGACAATGGAACTATTTTACCTGTCCAAAGAACGAGTATTCTCTAGTATCAATAATAACAAATAACAGTCAATAGAAAAACTACTGCAGTTGAGCGATACCCTTCAACTCCTAAAGGCAAAGCAAAGGATAATCATGTGAACCATATGTATTTATAAAGTTTCTTTTTGTATGTTGAAAATGAAATTCTAAGAGATATTTAACAGATATATTTTAATAATGAGATTTTTGTCTAATTTTTAATGGAATTTAAAATTCTAGTTTTTTTTTTAGTTAGAATCTAAAAAAAAAGTTTGCTTTCCGTAGTACACTTTTTATTATTGGTATGATGTAACATCAGCACTTGAAAAAACGAAAAGAAAAAGAAAAATGCAGGCTAAAATGGAGAATTGAAGATAGCTTAACACCTATTTTACATAATAACTAGATTTTATTTTACAGTTCTCCAAGAGGAAAAATATTGTCAAATTTCTTCTTTTCTGTAAGGTAATTTAAATAATCTAGATTCGTAAGGATAAATTTCTTCTTTTTTGCTTTCTTTTACTCATTTCCTTTTAAAAGAGAGAAATACGTTTATTCCGAAAAAGGAAAGAAGATTCAAATGAGAACCTTGTTTAATATTTGCTGAATATGTTTGCAATTATTCTTATGTGCTTACTCAACCCTTATATATATATATATATATATATATATATATATATATATATATATATATATATATATATATATATATATATATATATATATATATATATATCGCTTATCTCTGCTTTATTCTGTAATGTTCTTGGCAAAATAGGCTCTTATATTAAGATTAAAGATAAAATTAAATTTGAAACAAATATTGTATAAAAATGCAATAAAATGCAAAAATACATTACTCCTTACCTTATATTTATTTTTTGTTGAAAATTGAATTATTGTTGTTTTCGTAAATGTTTGCATGCCATTATTTGGTTGAATTTTGACGATGAATTTTGAATATGGTGTTAATGAACTACTATACCGTTAAACTGTAAGAGGTGATTCCTTACATCAAAATAAGAGAAAAATTCATATCGACCTGTGGGGAAAAGTGCATAATTTCAGAGGTGGGGCTGTTCAAAGTCGCTAAAAAGCCAGATTTCAAGAGGCCTTAGTTCGAACTCCAGAAACTGTGGATAGTTGTCCTCTGAAACTACGCACTTTTCGCCATATGTCGATATGAACTTTTTCTCTTATTTTCATGTGAGGAATGAGGTCTTACAGTTTGTCGGTATAGTTCATAAACACCCTGTATATTTATTACCACCTGATATATGTACTAAGGTGTATCAGAAAGCAAGTTAAATTTTCTTTCTGCTAAAAAAAACGTACAGCAGAGAGAAATATCTCGAGCTTGTCGTGTTCAACACATGGTATCACACTTACATTTGACAATGAAACTATTGCAGTTCGAACATACATTCCAACCTGATACAAAACCGTCCATGACCTTTACAAAGAAATGTTCCTCTAGGTTCCCTAACCAGTAACCGTAGTCTGTCGTGCTTCTTCAAGTGTATAGAAACGCCGCCCACAGAGGTGTTTCTTTAGAGGTTCAAACAAATGGTAGTCGAAAGGATGACGTCATTTGTAAACAAGAAAATTAGTTTGCAACTTTGTTGCACTCACAGATAAATTAAACGAGATATACGTATCAACAGGGCAAGCTTTCAGTGCGTGAAATGGGTTTTATTTAGATATTTTATTTTTCTTTACAAACATGATTTCAGATACAGCTGAATGTCAGTTTACACCTACCTAAAAAATCTAAGAGATGATAACATAATACAATAATAATAATAATAATAATTTAACCATTAAAATAACGTTGTAACAATAAAAATAATAATTTAACCATTGAAATGACGTTGTAGTGCAGAGTTATATGCATTTTCAGAATTAACACCTATAGGAACACATGTTCATTATAACGTAAAGGTAAACGTGTGGTCATTTTGATCGTGTATGTATTTTTAATGTTTTTTTTTTTTTTTTTTTACCTATTTTACTGTTTAGAAACATTGTAAAGTATTAAAAAGATTAAAGAACATTTAAATTAACAAAGATTATTAGACTTGACATAATAAATATATTCCAATTTTGAAACTTTCACAAAAGGAGAAGCTTGTTGTTATTGAAAATGATCAAAAACATTGACATATTATATACTGGTGTAAGGTAAAATTCAAAAACTTCCTCAGTTTCTTTGCTCACACTCACACATTCTTCAGCACATACCCTTCTTTGACATTATACACATATTGCGAGGTTACACTTTATGCATTTATGCAATCTTCAGGCATTTTCAATCACTTTCTGGTGGGCATTTTTCACATGTTTTCTTTTTCTGGAATCGATCATCATGCACGTATGCAACCTGCGGAACAGTATTGTTTTACGATATTCTGCGTGGTGATAGGGGCGGGGGAGACAGGAAGGTATTGCGAACGACGAACGCCAAAAACAACCAATGTTGCCAATATCAAAACGTAAAAATGCCCATCGGTCAAATTGACCGATGTGTACTTATAAGTGTTAAATAAATCTGCAGGTACCGTATATGTGAAAATTCGTTGAATAATTCATTAAGCCTGTAGAACAGAAAACACTGAACCATTGGAAGTCTAGGTCGTGTTATATGTAAAAGATGTGTGTAACGTGTTTGTCTGAACAGAATTCTGAAGTACAATTCTGAGAGTAGCGTTTCGGACCTGAGTTGACCACGTATGGGTTTGTACAGATATTGGAGCCCAATGATTTTATAACGAGTGTCACGTAGTTGAATATTTAGTGTTTGTAACAGTTCGTGTTTTGTCGTCCAACATGTCCGAGGTACTCTAAAGCGTATTATCACAATGAAGAAATTTAGAACTGAGTTCAGGCGTGATAGGTTTGTAGGATCCGCCATTGTCCAGATAGGTGAATAATATGCCATTTTAGGACAAATTATTGCTTTGTAGAACGTTGCTAAGGAAAGATTCCGTATCTGTGTTAATCTGTACAGAAGTTCTAGTATGCGCATCGATTCCTTAATCATATTGTTTATATGTTGTGTGAAAATTAGTTTTATATCAAAAGTAACTCCGAGATCCTTATGACTATTGACTCTCGTGGTGGGTGAACTATTTATGTTGTATGAGGCGTAGCGGAAGGTGTTGTACTTGTGAACACTTTCAGAGTTTTCGAAATTTTGTTGCTAATATCCAGCTACTTTCCCCCAATTTTTGGCGTATATTTGAAGTGTCATCTCTTCGCTATCAGGTAGAACGACTTTTGACGTGTTACATAATTACAATAGCTTTTGTAAGATATAATAAGAACATATCCATTTTGTTCACAGGTACATTATGATCATGTACCATTGAACAGACCCTCCCACAAATATTAACAGTTATAAATTGCAATAAAAGGTTTTGCTATAAAAAGTTGTCCAGAATTGAAATTTTATTAATTTTAATTAAAAATGGAAGGAAAGTTCTAACAAAAACTTATGAACAATAAACTTGAGCATATACAACTTTTACCATAATCTTGCTTCTTTAAAACTAATACTTGAAATGGGAAAATACCAACTAAATATAGGCTAAATCTACATTGCGGATTTCAGTATTTTTGGCTACACTGTCAAGTCCAATGTAAAATTAACTCACGAGAACATTGAATGCAAACTAGTCAACCTAACATTGATTCAGTTTGGATTTACTTAACATTGTAGTTGCTAGCATTGAAGTTAACCTCAAAAATCAGTTGCTTATTCTGCCTTGTAGTTGATCCAATTTTCGACGGTGGAGATAACTTCAAAATAATGTCGGATTCCATAACATCAAATACTTCCTCAGTACTGTACACAAACTTTTTAGTATCCCCAACACATTTTAGGAACGTAATTCGAAAATCTGTGATTTCAACATCTACAATTTCACCAACAAAATGCTCAGGGTCTCTGCATTCCAGGATCAAATGCAAAAACAGAATGTCTTTTCTCACAAATTAACTACCACTGGTTAAGTGAGAAAACAAATATTTTATAATCTACCATTGCAAATGCTTTAATTCTGAAGCAAAACTTGCACTTTTCGCACACTGAAATATACGATTAATTGCTCAACAATAAAAATCTGGATTGGGGGGAAGAATAAAGGACCCGCGAGATTTTAACTCTATTCTTGTAGTACCCGACGAGAGAAATCGATTAGTCAAAGAATTTTCAAAATCGGCGCAGGCAAACATGGAGAAAATAGCATTTTCATGTACCGGTTCAAATTGCTATTTTCTCCATGTTTGCCTGCGTCGATTTTGAAAATTCCTTTACTAATGGATTTCTCTTGCCGAGTACTACAAGAATCAGTTTAAAACTCGTGGGCCCTTTTTTCTTCCCCATTATGAACCGGTACATGAAAATGCGATTTTCTTCATGTTTGCCTGCGCCGATTTTAAAAATTCTTTCACTAATCGATTTCTCTCGTCAAGTACTAAAGAATCAGTTAAAATCTCGCGGATCCTTTTTGCTTCCCCATTTTGAACCGATACATGAAACTGTAATTTTCTTAGTGTTTGCCTGCGCCGATTTTGAAAATTCTTTCACTAATCGATTTCTCTCGTCGAGTTCTACAAGAATTAGTTAAAATCTCGCGGACCCTTTTTTCCTCCCCCCAACCGAAATCTGAATGAAAAAATCTATTCTAGTGATAAATACATGTAAGTTAAAGAATTCCTTGTGTATCTATTATACAAACAATATGTGCTAAATATCATTGTGTATGCAATTGAGACTTGCATGTTATTTTTTATTCTTGTTAATAAATTATTGAGATACATTACAACTGTATCAGGGTTGTTATTGTTATATTTCTAGTATTTCTTGAGTGTTAACATGAATATTTGGCTGAGTGTTATCATGAATAGATATAACGTTCATTGTTGAAGGAAAGAAAATTATATTTCGTGCAATATGAGTAAAATTTCATGTACTGTTGTCATTTTGTGTGATAACTCTATTTATCTTTTAATTATATTTGTATTTCTGATAATAACACTTAATTTTCTTTAATCATTCTAGAATACGGACTACTGTGTCAATATATGACATTGTAGTTACATTATTTTTATTTCGTCTACTCGATTCTTAAATAACATATTATTTGGGAAGCGTATTCAGATGAAAAAAAAAACTCATGTAAATGCAAAACGCTGATAGGAATTTTAGATTGATTTTATGAGTTCTTTGGGGATTCCTTTTACCAAAATCCCTTTGAACCCGGTTCTTCTACGCCCAGTGAGCGTACGATAACTGCTTAGCCACGAAGGAGCTGTCATAGGAATTCTTCAGAGGCATAAAGTTTCCTGAGAACAGATCGTACAATAGATTGTTCGCTACTTCTTTATATTATTTCAAATAATGTAGGAAAAATGTATTGTGTGATTGGAGAGTTTCGAGTGTGTGTGTGGGGGGGAGGACGACAGATCGAAGGTGCCCCTCTCATGAAAACAATATGGCAGGTTTAATAAATGTCAAATGCCAGGATTGTACCTTTTAATAGTATGATTTATCGTACAAAGGTATACGATGCATTAATGTTCATAGGTACAACAAGGTCACCATTACGTAATAAAGTTTCCCATTAGCTTAAATATTACACAGAAGTTAAAACTAAAAATTCTGCTATATGGTTCTATCTCAAGGTTGGACAAATAAATATCACAAGTTGCGAAATTTGAAGAACACAGAACTCAAAAGGTAACTACAAAAGATCTTCGTTTTGGGGATGAAAAAATTAAAACGAACATTACTCGGCACAACAGTCAAAAAACAACTGCTAGTTGTATATACCATGTGCGTACTTAATTTGAATTTTGATAGGCAAGTTAGCTATCAAAACGTTTGCATATCAAAATGGAAATTATAAATCATTTATAACTTAATATTATTAATATTACGTCAGTTAAGAATGTTATTCATGTAAATTAGTGTATTAAAGCCTACAATTCTGTATAGTATAAGCGCCGAACATATCAGTTTCATTGGGAAAATATTAGATAGATTCGCAAATGCAACGGGTTTTTTTTTCCTTGAAAGTTTCAAAATCATCTCCCACCTGCTAACCAAACTCTTAGCCTCCAGCGAAATACTCCTGGACATCAAAGAAGAGAGTACGACTGTTTCCATCTAAACCTGGCACTCTGGTCCAGAGATGGTATTATTTTAAGCTACCTATGATAGGGCAATGCTACTACTTCAACTCCTATGTGGTTAATTACGAGTAAGATACACTTGTATACAGCGCAAAGAAGACGAAAACTCTTCTTTTGTATTTTAGTGTCATTCAAGTGTTATTTCTCTGGGAACAATAACTTGCGATTTTCTTTGCTGATCACGTTTTCTCTCACTTCCTTCGTCTTGCTTCGCCTCACCTCTGGTCCGGACTACGCCAGCCAGTAGTGTAGCGATACAAAATTTGAAAATGTGAGTTAGCTAAGTTTTTTATTAAATATAATTAAAATTGCAAAGGTTCTTGGATACATCGAAATAGGAATTGTGTTTTCTCAGAACGGTGTGTCATATGTAACGGAAAGTCTTATATACCTTAAGGTGGATCACTAGGTATTGCCAGTGCTATGCTAAACATTGCTTAAATAGTGTGGTGTTGCCAGATAGTGTCGAGTATTTACTGATGACAGATAATAAAGGAAGTAATCATGGAATTCTGCTTGGATACTTACTAGAGAAATTAGTTTTCGATCCTTACTGCAATTCCGCTTCTCGAACTGCAATGCTAGCATCCACGAATTTTCTTATTGTGACTACTACAGTAAACGTACAAATTTGGCAAAAACGCATTATGGCGTTTTGCGTAAGTTTCGTCTCAAAATCTATTTCCTTAAATATAAATTAATATTTAAATAAAATATGAAAGATAACGCGAAAAACGGTCAAACAATATATCTATTTCGTAATAAGATCGTTACTTTAAAATACTTTACACATACAAATAAACATTTTGTAAAACTGAGCACTTTTAGTAAGATCTAAGAGCAAGTGCCATCTTGTGTGCTCATTGTAAAACGAATCAAATATTTTCTTTTATTTGTTACATTTTTCGATATCAGGGGACACAAGCAAATGAATCAGTGTCTTGTGCTGTAGCTGAGACATTACTCTATCTTATAGTACAATATTTATAATATGTAACGTTTCATTGCGCAGTAGTTAAAATATGTACTGACTTCCGGGTGGTGATCCACCTTAATTGTACAATTTAAAAGTACTATTGACAGACAGTTCTTAGGCCCACTCGGGCGACGTTCGTCTGCAAAATGGATGACATTCCCCTTTGGTCAACGCACCAATATTTTTGAAAAAAAATAGTATTCCTACACATGACAATGTAAATAGGTTTTTATACTATAGTTCTCTTGTTAAATATATTTTGTAAATGTTATAATGTTTAATGTAAATGTGTTAATGTAAATGTAACTATAATACATGTCCAAGCACGGATGACTGTAAATAAGTTGGAATTTGTATTGTATTTACATCCCTTGTGATTGTTTTCTGCTGGGCGACCTACCTATTTTTTCCCATAGGTGTCACCACCTGTCAAGTTTGTCATTTGTGGAGTGGGGAAGTTGAGAGTTTTTAATTATGTTTTTTCTTTTAATATCGTATGTATATTATATTATATTGTTGGTGTGTAAAAAGATATCAGTTTGTTCAGAAGAAATGTTGGTATGTGGTGAGACATTCAAAGTCATGTAAATAACATATTAACGTTCAAAGTCATTACCTCATTTCAGAAAACCGAAATTACTGTAAGGACAAAACCGTTGGTCCATAAAGAAAATTGCACACTGAAAGATAGTCTACCCTTTTGAAGCTCGTAGCAGCTAAATAACTACGGTTGACAGAGAGGTCAGAGGACACTTCGGTCCGAGATACGGAGCAACAACAGTGAAATCCTTACTGCTCTTAGTAAATTTTTACAATACTTATAGGTCTATATAGTAAGCTCAATGGTTCGAATATCAGAATTGAGCACGGGAGTGAGATAGTCGTTGTATTAAGCATATTAAACTAGTTTCATTTAGTGTATCGGGAGATTTTCATGGGTGTCCGTGATACACCGAACTTCTACTATCGAACTACAGTATCCAATAATACACGTTTTACAAGGACAATTCATGTATATATGTAATAAGTGAAGTTGTTCAATGCAAAAAAGATAGACAAATTGGTGAACAGTACCTATCAAACTTTCTCTCAAACAATGTTGGACTTGTTACAGAACTAACCACAATGAGTTTTTTTTATTTAACTTTTGAAGCGGTCCGACACAGAAAATGTTCGTTCATAATTGTTGTGGATTCTACTGTAAAATTTTGTGGGACTTGTGTACCACGCACTGCATACAGTGATAAGGTGTGGTCAGTCTATGTCACGCCCACTGTAAATCTACTACCAGAACTTTACTACAGCTTAGCAGTTGTTTTTCTAAGCGTTACATCATTGAGGAGGATGTGCATAAGCTAATCTACAAGAAACCTTCCTAATGGGAAAAAGGAAGTGCATGCACGAAACGAAGAGTGCATGTTATAAGAAGACGTCGCCTAGAAGAGGCCACCGTATTCCAACAGGACAATTCATCGTGAAAATAACCCAAATGTGGTCACATACATCACTTCATCGTGAAAATAACCCAAGTGTGGTTTTCACTTCGAGTAGCTACAACATTTTATAATATTTTATTTTTTTTCTTGCATAAAGAAGTGTACAATGCAGTGTGATATTTGTGAATAGTTTTTTAAAACATGATATTAAATTTAACACATCGCCGCTAATCTTGAATTCTTTTATTTCTGGAGTCAATTCTGATGACATGGTGTGTTGTAGTGATGGGCAAAACGATTCATTTCGGAGAATCGATTCATTTACTTTGATTCATTAAAATAATTCGATCATTTATTTCGTTCATATGAATTAGTCGTCCGCGCATTCCTTTTGCGCAAGTGAATTGATTGGGATGATTCGCTCATTGAATCAGTTAGGTTTCCGCGCATCTCTTTTGCGCAAATGAATTATTCGATCACATGAATTGAGTGGGAATTATTCGATCATATGAATCGTTTGGGCTACTGAACTTCTTTTCTGCGCAACTTCATAAATTCCGTGTGAGAAAATGCAATCTCGTGAATCATCTTTGCCACGTGACACGGACAGCGTTGCATTGGGGTGAGTGGAGTGGCTCGGGAACACTTAAGCTTCAGTGCAATTATGAAGTTTCAATAATATGCTGTTGCTCTATTCCCACTGTTGTTATTTTTGCATCCTGCTTTCATATTAGAGCTTGAGACAAACACTAAAAGTGTTGCAATCTCTACGTTTTTTTTCTGCCAACTTCAGTTTTTCGAGGAAATATTTTGTTGAAATATACTCCGTAAGATTTTCGCGGGATATGAGCAGTTGTAACAATTTATTTTCAACTTCTTATTGTCGTGCATATTATTATGAACAAAAATTATAAAGCTCTGTATAGGCGACATTCATGCTTTTGGTTTTCAATACAGAAAGCATTATACAATGAGTCTGTAGTGTTATTTTCATTTCTAGTGAGTATTATTTGCCCAGGTCATAAACTTTGTAAAGTACATATCATGTTAATGGATTGCTTTTGTTGCTGTAAGTCAGAGTTATACCCTGTAGGGTAAAGAAGATGCGGATGATTAATTAAAGTAAATTGTTATCTCGCAGTCCATTCTATCCTAGGGGTCACCGTGGCTCACTGATAAAACTCTTGCCTCCTTTGCGCGGGGTCCCTGGTTTGATCCACTGCTAACTAAGTTTGTGGTGTACATCATCATGTCCGTGGGTTTTATTGGATAAATCCACTCCCCTTTCCTTCCACACTCTCATTCCAACTATTCTTCCATCGTCATTTACTTGCCATAATCATTCGTTTTCCTTAGGCTAATGGACATAAACATGGAACGTTAAACTGCAAGATTTCTATTATATTCCAAAATATGTTCTACTTTATTCTTAACTGGAAAAGATTTTGATCTTCGAGATAGAGAAAAAGAGGGAGTTTACACATGAACATATATTTAATACTATTGTGATAATTTTAAAAGATTTAGCTCGGGGAGACATTGAATAAACGCAAAATGAAATGAAATATTAAAGTTTTACGTTCCATGATTATCATGGTGTAGACTAAAGGAAACGAAAATTATGAGAATGAATGAAATGGTGAAATGAAGGAAGTGAGCGAAAACAAGAGAACCCCGAGAAAAGCCACACATATGGTGTTTGTCCACCATAAATCCCATTTGGTGCAAATACAAAACCAGGGACCTCATCCATCAGAAGTGAACGCTTTACCACTGAGCCACTACTACTTTAATAAGCAAGAGATGAACATATATTTGCGAAAATACTGGTAACCCCAATTAAACCCAATCTGAGAAATGCCCCGGGAGAAACTTCTTGGCCTGGCGGATTTTCTCCCCGGCCACCCCTGTTATCATCAGTGTTTGTTTACATGTCTAAGAGAAAACCGTTAGTTTGTTAAATTTCAGTTGAGTTGATTTTCAGTTTAACGTCCGGTTCAGCAGCGAGGCTATAAGAGGCGTGGGCCTAGTGATGAACATGAAATCCGAACCACATGAGCTTCCGCCGAGAGTCGATCCCGGGTCTCTCACATCTTGTTTACATAGAAGCTCAAAAAACTATTTGTGTCTTCATGTATATTTCAATAGAAGTAAAGCGAAAAGTAGGTACCACTAAGCTTCGTTCCATGTGGACAAGTGTTTTTATTGAAAGATGCTATACACTGTCTTCCCAGAAAGAATCTTTATTCGTGTTTCTACATATACATTTTTAAAATCAATTATGTACAGTACAAATAATTTACAGTGCACTTTTTCTGTGTAAGTACTGTATTTACTCTGAATATAATATAGTATTTTGAGTTGATTATAAAACATTAAAATTGACCTTTTTGGCTACTGCAGTTGAAAGTGATGAAACTAATTTTATCCAATGCACGTACAATATCTTAATAAAATGGATAAATGCTCATCAAGAGTATGTTGATATTAACTACGAAATCGTATTACATCTGATTGAACAACACTGTCAGTACTTCACAACAAGAAGTAAGCAACAAGAAAGTTTATTCTGAAAGTAATCTAACAACGCGGCTTCCTTTCTTCCTAGGAAACAACCCTATCACGCAGAAAGAAAAAAAAAAAACGCACGCATCTACAAAAGCAGGAAGAAAAGGCGAGCGTATGGTATTCTTTCTTTTTCATTCCCCGTGAACTGCAAGCGCATTTGCAGAAGCAACCTCACCAATTGTCTCACACAAGCTGGCAGTTTGTGATTCTCAATTCATTTCGATCACGGCAAACAATTCAGTGAGAAGTACAAATGATTCATTAGAAGAATCGATTCATTTGTGAAAAGAATCATAATTCATTTGATTCACGCCATGATTCGTTCATAATGATCGAATCGTTCATGATCGACACAACACTAGTGTGTTGATACGAAGAGAAGTGAGTACAAATGTGTATACAGTATACTATAATGTCTTCTATTTCAGGCAGATGTCGGTCGATGGTTTCGAGGCAGATGACTGCAAATATTAATACCTTGTAAAATGATAATGTATTGGTTGCCTTTGACTCCGTTCCCCATCTTAGGTGGACACGCTACTACACTCGTAGCCAATGAGTCACACCGTTAAAGTCACTCAAGGTAGAACACATGAACTATGAGACCTATGTATATCTTTAAATCGGGAAAACTTGTTTTTTTTATTAATAGCTTTAGCATAGATTTACATAGAGACTATTTTGATTATTATCAATTTAAAAGTTTCATTCATGAGTCTCAAGTTTTTTTTGTTTGTTTTTTAGTCTCTACCGCACTTATTCATTATCATAGTTCTTGGCACCCACGAAGACAGATGATATTTCAAGTTTGAAAGAAGACCGCTGTCAGAAGCAGAGAGGAAGACCTTACGGTCTATATAAAAATAGTGGTGGTTCAAGGTGAGTCCTTGTGCTCTGAGAATTTCACATTCTCAAGATACAAGTAAGCATCTCTTGAGGAAGTTGTGTCATCTCTCTCACTTTACATTTGGCCCTCAGCCCCTCTCACCACTATTTACAAGTGGCTCCCATGCAGGGGCGTAACCCTCTCTCCGATACTTATACATAGTCGCGTTTGTAGTGCCCTTTCTCCATTCCTCTTTCAAACGAATTTTAACGACTGCACCTAGATAGCTCTGAATTCTAGAAAAGTACGGGTGTTCAAACGTACGTTGTTTCAAAGGTACATCGCCTCCACTATATAATATTTTTCTTTAAGGAAAATGTTATAGATCTACTCTTATCGGGATTCACTTTTAGAAGCCATGTTTTACACCAGAAAGAAAAAGGATTTATTTCGCTTTCAATTCTTACCAAAATTCACAGCTACGTTCTGCTTCTGCAATGCTACAAACAAGGAGCTTACCTACTGTAGCTGGCACAGTAAACGTATAAATTTATCAACAACGAATTATGACATTTTGCGCAAGTTTCTCTCTCAAACTCTGTTGCCTTAAAACAAGGGCGCCGATTTCTTTGTAAATTTTTGGGAGGAGGCATTCAGATACAGAAGGTATATATATATATTAAAACAAATTGCATTCAAATTATGCCAAATATTGTATATTCATAAATACGATAGGGGGCCCACATGAGCTTTGGGGGCCAGGCCCCCCGGTCCCCAGGATTGGCGTTCTTGCCTAAAATAAGTAATTATTTAAATAAAATGTGAAACGTGACACCTAAAACGGTCAAACAATATTTCTTTTTCACAATGAGATTGTTACTTTAAAATAAGTCTACTTTACACATATAAATAAACATTTTAAGATACTGAACACAGATCTAGTAAGATCTAAAAGAAGTGCCATCTTGTGTGATCATTGCAAAACGATTGATTGATTTTTAGTTTAGCGACCCTTTCAGCAGCGAGGCTATATGAGACGTGGACCTACTGATTAACGTGGAATCCGAACCACATGAGCTCCCGCCGGGAATCGAACCCGGGTCTCTCTCGCCAAAGGCGCGTACGCGAACCGCTTAGCCGCGAGGGAGCTCGCATTGCAAAACGAATCAAAAGTTTATAGATTTCCAAACTATCCTATGTGTTAAATGTCGGAAGTATTATGGAACCACTTTCTCTACCCGGGTCTCGACAGGTACCAGAGCAAATACGGTAAAATATATCGAGATACGGTTTTTTGCAATCGATTTAACGTTTAAGGAATGGGTTTCTCCTTCTACGTCAACTTCTAAAACCGGAAGCGGTTTATGTTACTCGTTTTCAGTTCAACGTTTATTTCCATAGAACATTTTTTTTTTTTTTTTTTTTTTTTTTTGTCAAACGATTGAGCGTCTGAAGTAAAGGCACTATGATCATCTTTAATAATTTGTCGAAACTGGAATTGGCTCTAACTTAATATTACTTCCGATTTCAATGCTGATTTTCATAGAGCGAAAATTCTGAGATATTTCGAAATGCGGTTTTCTGCAGTCGATATAGTCGACTAAAATTAGATTTTATCTTCTGCATTAACCCTATGTTCAAACCGAAAGAGGTTCAAATTATCCATTTCCGATTTCAACACTTATCAACGTAGAACAAAATTGAAGGTAGCTTCACGCGGATTTTTGCAATCGATTTAGTGTCTCAAAGAGCATATAATCACAACCCGCAATACCCTTCCAAGAGCAGAAGCAGTGGAAATTTACTGCTGCTTGTAACATCAATATTGCTTTTCATAGATGTGGTGGACAAACACCGTGTGAGTGGGTTTCTTCGGGTTCTCCCGTTCCCTTCCTCTTTCTTTATTCCATCATTTCATTCATTTCTCATCATCACCATCTACTTTAGCCTAGCCGACATAATCGTGGGACGTAAAACTAAAAAAAATCATTTCCTTTCATGATTTTCATAAAGCGAAAACGGTAAGAGATATCGAGATGCAGTTTGTTTGTAATTGATTCAGCGTTCCAAGCACAGGTTGCATCTCCTTCGTTGATATCCTCTTCAAATTGATTATTTCAGGTTTCAGATTTTATCGAAATAGTACAAAAATGGCAATGAAATGAAACCTTTGAGTTTTACGTCCCACAGTTTTGCCGGCTAGAATAAAGGAGACGGTGATTATGAGAAATAAATGAAAAGGTGGAATGAAGAAAATAGAAGAACCCCGAGAAAACCCACGCACACGGTGTTTGTCCACCATAAAGTTCATTTGGCACGAGCTGGGATCAAGCCACGGACCTCGTATACTAAAGGTGAACCCTCTACCACTGATGATTTTTTTATGTGAGAATAAATAACCAAATAAATTAGTGTCTTGAATTGTAGTTAAACATATCTATCTTACAGTGCAACATGTATATCATGTAACGTTTTAGAACGCAGTATTTAAGCAAATGAACGGAAACCTATACTGATTTCCGGATTGTGCTCTTCTAGATGAGGACATTTTCTTCTAAAGATCACAGTAAACAGTTTCTGCATGTATACCAAGACGCTTGATTATTCACCTTGAGAATTTATACATTATAAGTGTTTCCTGGAAACTGAAGATAAAGTTATGAACATATTAAGTATAATTGTAACATTGAGTAAATTATCGTTGTACTGCAAAATCACTTTACACTAGGTGCAGGCCCGTAGCCAGCCCAAAAATTTAGGGGGGCGGTAGAAGTTAGGGGGGCCTGGCCCAATCATATTATACTTCATCACCATATTATAGTTGTTTTGCAAGCCTACCGTGAAACTTTAAGGGGGCCATCCAAAGTTTAAGGGGGGCCCGGTCCTCCTAACTCCCCGTTGATACGGGCCTGAAGGTGTTAATGTTTTGTATTTCCTTTGCATTTATAGATATTCTGCTATCTTTTAAGTAGTATCGAAACTACGGAAGAACAATCAGATAGTACATGTGCTTACTTGAAATTCGTCAAGGTGTAAAACTACGTTAGTGGATTGGCGTTAACGTCTCTTTTGTCACCGAGGCTATATGACACGTGGAGTACACCTTAAGACTGAATCAAAACCACAGTAACTCCCATCGGCAACCGAATCTGAATCTTACCCACCGTAAGTGCGTACACTAGTCGTGCACCCTACCCACAAGGGAACGTACCATGTTCGGGATTCGTTCCTTCCAGTTAATTGATCTTTCTCTGACTTGGCTATGCACTCACCCCTCGTACAGTAGGCACCAGGCTCGCAGCCAGAAATTTTTATTTGGGGGTCCATGATTTGGGGCGATCCAATACTACAAGCCACTAAGTCTATGTAATAATGAAAGAGTACTATTCTGTACCCGAAAAGACAATAAGCAATTGTAAAATACTTAAATCTATGTTTTCAAAAAACATAATAGAACTTGATTGTTTTCGTATACGAGAAAGAATATAGATAAAGTATAAGACCAAAATTTCAAGCTACACCAATCAATTCCTTGTTAAACAAATGTAGTTTTATTGTTAAACTGTAGAAATGTATTTTGAGTCAGGAAATGATGGGGAGTTCCGGACTCGATGGACTTCCCTTGGATACACCACTGGTAGGTACCAACTCCTATTTTGTCCGGACAGTGCCGATTTCCGGGAGAAAATTATCTGCGTCCTGATGTTGATTCACTTTAGGATTTTAAAATGTCCCATATTCTATGTTTATTGATGAAGTTGGTGACTGTTAGTGTTGGTAAATTTCCACGTGATTATACAGAGCTTTCAAAATAAGAAAAAATCTGAGATGAACGGCATTAAAGGTAGTATGCAGGTGGCCAGGCATGTATCTAGGTAATTAACCCTCAAGTGCATGGTTTTGCCATTTGGCGACATTGTATACATCTTGCTATAGCCGGAATAGTACAACTTAATAGTACAACTATGCTCTGCTGTGGTTCTAATTGCAATCTTTGCCATTAGATTTCATGTACTTTTGGTAGCGCGTAAACGTTAAATGATAATATAAAAAGAGAACATAATTTCAAAGATTCATGAGCTATAGGGTTAAGTGATATACGTATAAGCGTACATTACATACTATTTAAGTAGACCATTTTTTCATATGATATACTAGTTGTTTCTCGAAGCTTTCCGTTTATCATATTTTCTTCCTATTTCGCTTGATGTCATCCCATAAGCAATTTGCAGCCATATGTATGTCTGACCGACGTCGGTGCATGAATTGGCCGGCATCGTATATTCGGACCATTCTTGGGCCTAAGGCAGCATAGTCTTGGGTCAAGTAGGAGACAACACAATTAGCAATAACTAGTAATCTGACTGAGACTAAGATGTTTCGATTTTGTAATATGCAGTAGCTGAAATACTCGTTCTTCGCACGGAGAAGATAAAGTTTAAGTAAAGCATCTGAAAGTAAACGAATCTTTCAGTTTAACGTCCCTCGTATATGAACTTGAGACTAAGGGAGACAATGATTAAAACTAGTGAATGATGATGGAAAAATTGGATGAATGACAATGTGGGAGGAAACGGGAGTACACCGAGGAAACTGGACACCATGAACAACAGTGGCGTGTTTAAGGAGGAGGGCTTCCAGGCTTAAGATCCTCTCAAAATTTTATTTACTATATTAAAGTGAATTAAATATCTTGCAGAAAGTTAGCAAAGTCCCTCCAAAACATAATCATAAATACGCCAGTGGTGGACTATATTGTGTGCTGTGCAATATAAGCAATGGGGCAAATATAGTATATGGACTTTCAAAATTCATATACTAGAAATGAGCACGGTACCATTAAGCTACGATGTCTCTATAAATCTGGATACCATTCTGGAGATATTCAGAAAATCTCGTCAAAGGGAAATGGAACCAGGATATTACTAAATTTATTTAGAAGCCTAGATGGGAATTCAGGATGATTTACCGAGTTCCCGCTTTCAAATCTTTGCCAAGATAGCGAGAAACAAAAGGAATGCAGAAACAAATGAAAGATGAAAACGTCAGAATTCTGTTTTGTGCTACCTTGTTCTAGAATAAACAATCCGCGTCGCTTAGGAGAAGAAGCAACAGGTAGTTTGTTTGTTCTCCGAGAAGCAAGAGAATGTGTTACTCTATCTGTAAAGTGGGAAATGAATAACTTACTTTTTTTTTTTGTCTCTCTTAATGTTTCTTATTCGTTTCATTTTAGATTTTCGGTTGCTTCTTCCTGGTTGTTTAACTCTCCTAACGAGAACAAAGATATTTTAACACTTGAAAGATATCGTACAAACATTTTGGTTGTTTCTTCATTCAATGCTTGATGACGTAATCCGCCAAATTACTTTGGGAGTGAATTCCCTCTGATTTTCAGCTTTTCTACTTGCATTTATCTTCTTTCATTCCGTAGTTTCGTCTTTCAATAATAAGAGATGTCACTACTGTCTTATTTGTTTTATTTCCGTTTTTTAAAGTATTATATCTTGTCGAAAAACTGCTTGTTTTGTACCTCAAATAAAAAGTAAGTAATAACACTTATTTTATGTTTTTGACCAGTATTTCTTTTGTTCCTTGTTTAAATATTTATTGCAAATTATTAGCAGTGCAATAAAGTCATAAAAGAAACATAGTAATTGTAAGGCCTGCTATACACTATGAGATAAGTCATAGGAAAAATCTAGGACTTGGATTTACCTGACGAAAACTGTTATTACATATCTCGTAGGAAATTCTATCCTTTTGTTTCATACACGTAACTACACTGCACATCCTACTAATATTATGCCAGGCGCTATATTGTTAAATTACACACCTCTTTTTTTAAAGCATAAAAAAGCATAAAATCAGAAGATAAATTAGCAAAACATACCTCATCAGTCCCTGCACCACTCTTCATATTGTTGAGTATTTTTTGCTCTTTCACCCACATACATCTGGTGGGGAGAAAACAAATTTGTTTTCTCTTTCTCTCACCTGATGTCGCTTAAATCGAAATCTTACGAATTCTCTTTCAGAATTAGAGCGTGCTCTATAAAGAGTAATATCATAGGATCGTTCACAACATGGGAAATGACATGCTATCTGATGCCAAACACCTTCAGATTTTAACTCTAGGAAAGATCGTAAGAGATTTCCTAGGATCTATCCTATAATGCAGTGGTTCTCAACCTTTCAGATAATGCGGACCCCCTGTGCATTCGAAAAGTGATCCGTGGACCCCCTTGCAATGCTATCTTCAATTTTATATGGTATTAAAAACTATACTTCTTAGAATTAACACTGACGAGGAAAAGATCAAGAAAAATATTGCAATAAGTAATTTATCTAAAGATACATGATTGTTTCCTACTGAACTAAATTTCAATTGAAAATACAGCAACTTTCAAGACTGAAAATCAATGTACTTTTTAAAAAGGTAGTTCACTTGATAAACACTGTTCTCAAATGTGGGGTCAGTAATATGAGGAATGAAATTCTTTCTGTTTTTCCATAATTACATTGAAATCTGGAATAAGTTTTGTCACCTTTAATCTTAGGTTTTGTCACCATTAAGACGATTTCGCTTTCAGGCATTAATACTGCAAAGAGCAGAAAAGGTCTGTTCACATGAGTAAGTGGTAAGGAAAGGCATCAAATGTTGCAATGCCTTTTTAGACAACTCTTCATACTCACAGGGCAGAAATTTAAGGTAGGAAAACATTTAAATTTACAAACGTTAAGTATAATTTCTAATTGCTTTCTTTTTATTTACTGAAAAAAATACTTCTTGCATAACAGCATTTTATTATAACACATTTCAATTTTTAGGCGTTGCGGACCTCCTGGCTACGTTCCACGGACCCTCAGGGGGTCCGCGTACCCCACTTTGAGAGCCACTGCTATAATGTATTGCAGGTCCTACTGACTGAAATGGACATTTAAAGGATAAATTTACATGTTCCGTGTTAATATACGCCTAATAAAATAGTGGTTGTAGGATGTCTGTACGTCCCAGTTTTTTTTCTGAATAGCAGTATACATATGAACACTGACAGATTACTATTTCCAGTATACAATAGCTGCACCCTCTCCTCAAAAATGCTATTCTGATCTTTCATTTGTCCAGTGGTAGATCTAACCTAGGGTCAACCCCCGAGTTTTTTAAGTGACAAAAATAATTTAATTTAAGCTATTACTTATATATTTTTGAAAGTTTTTAGTAAATTCATGATAGTTTGGGTTCTTGTCCCTCCCTCCAGTTTTTAATTTCTAGATCCGGTTCTGGCGTCAAAAATACTCTTTTGCTCCTTCACGTAATTCCGCAAGAAATTAGAACTGATGCCGTCGCTGTATAAGTCACACTGTTCAACGTCTCCGAAGTAAATTTTAGACTTAAGAATTTTGGAGGTCAGTTGCAGATCTAGCCCAGGGCTAGGGGCGTAGCCCTCCCAGTTTTCTGAGTGACAAAAATAATTGAAGCTATTTTTTAAATATATTTTGGAAAGTGTATTGAAAGCGTTGCCTTCTATTTTTATTGGACACTTCTAGGATAACATTACTTCTGTTGAGTTGCATATTTATATTCAACATTTTGTTTTTTCTAAAAATTTCTAACTTGAATATTAATTACATTTTTTTTTTGCCAAACAAAGCGCAAATTCTTGTGACTAATTCCGTTTAGTTATCATACCTGTAAATACTTACAATTTATTAATTGCTAGTTCGTATTTCATGTAAGTGTTGAAAGGAATTACTAATTTTTTCCTAATTCCTGTTAACGAAGTGCATTAATGGATTTCATATTAAAATGATTGGCGTAAATTCATGATCTACTTATCATAGTCTGGATTCTGAATGCCCTCCCACTTTTACCATCTAGATCCGCCACTGTTGGAAGTTCTCCAGGATGTTTTCCAATTTTCTTCCTTCAGCCAATAATGGTTTACTGGAGGATGAAAATTAAAGACAAAAAGACTATGACAACTATATTCATGGTTTATAAATCAACGTTTCATTACCAACTGTATAATATGGTATAAGGATGGCATTTTCTGAAATATCTAGAATGTATAATTAAATTTTGGGGCAGTTGGTTTTGATGATTTTTATAGAAATAACTGAGAGAATTAATAAAATTCGTGTTCCATTATCAACTTTAGAATAGAAGAAAAGTAATTTCTCATGAAAGAAACAGGTAACATTATTAAAAACAATTAAATTATCAACCTTTATTTGTTGTAAACATTCAACGTACACCGCATACACACAGGCTCACAGGGATTCAATCGCTTATTTATATATTTTTTTAAATTACAAGTTTAATATACTGTAATTATAAGGAGAGACTAATCTTTTTTAGCAGAACTTTAGGTCCTCGCAGGACTCCAATTGAAAAATCCTGGCATAAATCATTGTTTAATTTAAAAAAAATGGATCCGACAAAATTTTCTACTGTTTCCTAGTTTTGGGGTGGTCAAATTTTGAATCATGTTTCGAAAGCAAACTATAACACATCGAACTCATATGATCGGAATCAAACTTGGCTTGTTGATAGATTTTGACAGGCTATACACTGACTTGCCACTGAATTCGGCATATCTACCTAGTACCGTGATGGCACTGTTTCTTACCTTAAGAATCACAGCGACAAGACGAAGTACTAATTCCAATAGCTTCTGGTTGTCGTCTGAAGGTATTGCAAGCCATGCGTCTTCTACTGGTGGAGGCTGTCTTCTCTGAAGAGTCCTTTCCACGAAATTCCTCAAATGTTGAACTGAACTCAAATCTGGACTGCGCGTGAGGGTCTACATTAACTAAAGATCCATAGCATGTTTCTCTAACCACTCAACTGTAATTAAACACAATCCGGAATCTACGAGCTGGACAGTTGTCTTGGTGAAAAATGCATCATGGTCATATGCATATGTATATGGTCCGATAGGATATTCGTACGCAGGTTGGCATTCAGGGATTCTCTTACGCAGACGACTAATGGTCCCAATGATGCCCAACTGAAGACACCACAAGCTGGAATAGACCCTAACCATTTTGCACTGTACCAACCTGACAAGGGGTATCCATGGCTTCATGCTATTCTCGCCAGATTTGGACTCTCCCATCTGCCGCGGTCGCAATCGGAAACGGGTCTTATCGCTCCAGGCTACATGTTTCCACTGTTTGATCTCCAATATTAGTGTCTTCGACTTAATGCAAAGCGTTGAATCTGTTGACGGCCTGTGAGCTGGGTGGGGAAATTGGATTGATCTGGGGTTCCTGAAGCAATACGATGCAAGGAATGTTTGTAGAAATATATATATATATATATATATATATATATATATATATATATATATATATATATATATATATTTGTAATATTGTCATAATTTATTCCAAATTTCATGTGTTAATAACATTTATTGAATCTTCCCAATTTTGTGTTTATTTCAATTAGTTACTCATGTTTTGATTTGAGTAGGGCTAAGTTATATGGGTGTGTGGTGATAATCAATTTGGTTACTTATTGAAATACTGTACACATATTTAGGAAAATCCTTCTAAATTATGTGAATTTATGTCATTTCAGTATTTTAGTATTCTAAATATTCGATTTCTTTAATTGAGATAAATATTTCCCTCCACTTGTATCAATCACTTCACTTCCTTCAAATGAAATGAAATCTTTCAGCTTAACGTCCCACGATTATGTCCTCCTTAGGCTAAGGGAGACTATGATTAAGGCAAGTGAATGATGATTAAAGAATTGGTGGAATGAGAAAGTGGGAGGAAATGAGAGTACCCATGGGCACGATATGGTCCACTACGAACTTAATTGAACGGGGATCGAACCAGGGACCCTACACACCAGAAATGAGCACTCTACCACGAAGCCACTCTGCCTCCACTTCCTACACAGAGACTCATCCGACTGCTCAACGAGATCGACCATACCAACACCGAAACTCGTTCGAAAACTTTACAAGAAAGTTAATGTTATCTTGTTACTGTATATTATTTAGTGACACCCTATATTCGAACAATGTTACATCTGCAAACAAGACGCGAGTTAGGTCGCTATTCCAAAGTTGAAACCCTGGAAACGTGTTGGCACAATCATTCCAAGTCGTTGAGTTGAGTTGACTTTGAGTTTAACGTCCTTTTAGGAGGGAGGCTATATGAGACGGGGCCTACTGCTTAACGTGGAATCCGAACCACATGAGTTTCCGCCGGGAATAGAACGTGGGTCTCTCACGCCAAAGGCGCGTACGTTAACCGCTTAGCCACGAAGGATCTCACATTCCAAGTCGTGAGACAGTAGATCTTACCCACAAGTTACAATAATTCAGGTAAGTTTAACACTAAAAGCTAAATATTTAAATTTACAAAAACCAGGATAGTAAACGAACAGCCTAAAAAGAACCATAATTAGAAAACATTTGAAGGAATTAATATATTCAATGATACATTAACAAAGTGCAAAATACAATATTTTTTTTTTATTTCTTTATTCCTCTTACAGCTTTGTGAAATTCTTCAGAAAACAGCATGGCGAGTTCCACAGATCAGTACAAGTACGCATGCAACAAAAGGAGTGTTCCAGGTAAGCATCTCTTGGTACTAGATAAGTAAAACTTAATTTAGGTTCTTTCTTTGTTTAAGGTTAAGTTAGTTTTAAGTATAGAATGTAATTGATTTATACATACATTTTTAACTTATGTACGTATTCATTAAACAATTACATGATAAAATCTTTAAAGCATTTAAGTGCTGTAATTTATATTAATTTATATGTATTACGAAAACCGAAGCTGGGTTTTCAAAATTTTCAAAAAAGAAAAACGGTTCAGTTCTTCACCGAAACCGGTTATCGGTTTTCTCCAAAACAGGTTCCGGTTTTTTTCCCCAAAATTGGTTCTTTTTCTGACCAGAATAGTGTTTCGTTGTTTTCCAACCGATTCCGTTTCCACAGAAATAGTTTTGTGTGTGTTTCCAAAAGTTTTCACCGAAACCAGTTTCAGTGAAAACTGAACCAGTTTTGAAGAAAGCCGAAACTGGTTTAAATGAAAAACCGAACCGGTTTTGGGGAAAAGCGAAATGTCCATTTTTGGATTTCGGTTTTCCTAGAAACCGTTTTCCATTTTTTATAAAAGCCGGTTTTGTCCATCCCTAGTTTCGATCCATACTGTATATCCATTTACAGCGTGTCTCTAAAGTAAGTTCTACTTTTAAAACATTACTAGGAGAAAACTATTGCATTGTATTTCATGATGTAAGTTTCATATGATAAAGTAGTTTTTATGTTGTTTTTTTTTCATGCTTTCTCAGGTTTGTGTAGTTTCCGATTTGGACGTCCGAGGCACTGGTCATCAAAGATGTAATAATGGCGTTTGTTGGTGCTGTGAAGTCATTCTGCGTGTTGTAGAACTTCCGGTGTGATATTGCACAAAAAACGTTGAGCTTTGGGGAATCTCTTTCAAATTCAGTGATTCTGTATAGATTGTCTGTTCTCCAAATTGGACATTTGTGGCTATTAACCTTTTCATCGAAATGGTATGTGGCGTCGTCACTACAAATTATGACCTCAAACACACTTTCACAATGACTTACCTCTTAAAAATGACCTGCAAATTAAGGTCACTCTTCTTTATAGCAAGGCTTCAACTTCCGATGAAGTTCATACATATATAGCTTCATGTGTAGGCGTTTCCTTACAACCCTCCACACGGTCTGCTGAGTCATTCCTAGTTCATGGGAAGTTCTATGCACAGTTTTGGTTGAACTCTTTTGGAATATCTATTTACATGTTCGGCACGTTCTTCAGGTACAGCAAAGTGTCCATATCTTTTCGGGAGATATAAACGATTAGCTGTAACAAATTGTTCATGCCATTTCTAGATACACTTCGTAAAGGGCACCTTCTTGCCGTATTTAGTTCGAAGTGAACGTTGCTGTTGCGCAGTACACTGGTATCTTTCCAATTTCAACAAGCAAAAGGAATTCTCAGCACCAACAAAACGCCACTATTATAGCTTTGATGGCCAGCGCCTCTGGGAGCCAAATTGGGAACTACACAAACCTGACATAACATGAAAAGAAAACCGTAAAGGCTAGTTCATCATATGCAACATATACCAAGAATTACAATGCAATAGTTTTCTCATAGTAATGTTTTTTAAAGTGGAACTTACTTTAGAGATACACTGTATAGTTAACTTCTTTTATTGTTTTTCATGAAGCAGAAACGCTAGTTGACACAATTTAAAGTTAAAAGTTATTATCATGTAGATTATTTGTACCGTGACTGTGCAGTGTTTCATTTATAATGTTTTCATATGCAGTGAAACTTTGAAATTGAATATCACACTTGAAACTTGAAAAGTAATTATGAAAAAAGGATAGAGGAGGAGCAAAATTTGTGATCCTTGTAATGGTGTGTCGAACGACGCATTATACCCTCTAATCAAGCGTGCCCATGTTGTGTTTTCTTGGGGGGCAAGTATAAGAGACGTTTCAAATATACTTTCAAATTTTGCTGTAACTACTGTAAAAATTCTACTGAGTTTTCAATATTCCCAAGTACAATTTCCTCTTAAGGGGCGACCGCCCCACCTTGCCCCCCCTGATGGGCGCACTTGCCTCTAATATCAATAGTCTAGTTTGCACACATTCTATCTAGATAATAAAAAACAGATTATAACATAACCATCATAGAATATTGTGCTTACAGAGGTTTTAGGAACTCGAATTGTTACCGTTTTACACTGTCACTACTCTCTCATTTTTGGATCAAAATATCCAATATACGTAATTCAATCAAACATTTTCTTGTAGACCTTATATCTGGAGAGCTACACATTATGTAGCGAAACCAAAATATAACTTAACTCAGTATGATGTGCTTATTACGTAAAAAAAAGAATAAAAAGAAAATAAAAATAAGAAAACTCGATTTAAGGGCCGTTCAAACATTTTGTGGCCCCTGATCCAAAATCCAATATATTTCAAAGAAAAACTTTTTGTAGACCTGATATCTAGAGAACTACATATTATGTAGCCAAACCCAAACTATCACTTAACTAACAAGTAACACTTCCGAAGTGTAACACTCCGATTTCGATAAAAATTTGGCAGGTAGATACTACACATAAAATAATCGAATACGTCTTTATATTTTCTTCGGACAAACGGTTTTAGGGACAAAAGCCCCACCCAAAATTTTGAAAGATGACACCCGAAAGGCAAGAACAAGTGAACCGAAGTGAATGAAACTGTGCACAGATCTTGCAGATGTCAAATGAGGGAATACGGGTTTCGTATTTTCCTGGAAAAAACGGTTGGCTGGGGCACGGACCCCTCCAAACCTTTGATCACCAAATATCAAAAGTGCTAGTAACAGTATGTCAGATGTGTGTTAAGGACATGAAGAATTGCAACGAAACTTTGTGTATGAACAATACGCAGGAAACAAACGAGTATGTTTTGTTTTATTTTCGGGGTAAAACGGTTTTGGGGAGCAAAAACCCCGTCCAAAATTTTGGAATTTGACCTCGAAAGGCAAAAAGACGTGGACCGAAGTGAATGAAATGTGCAAAAATATTGTAGAGGTAAGATGAGGGAATACGTGTATCGTATTTTCCTGAAATGAAAAAGAAACTGTTGAGTGGACCGAGGAGTTGAGTGGCGGAAGGAGTGGACCGATCGAATGAAATTGTATGTAGATATTGCATATGTAAAATATGGCCTTTCGTGTTTCACAACTGTCTCCATCCGATTTCTTTAAATTTAGCACATGAACTACAAGCACAAACAGTATAGCGTATTTTATAGTATTTTAGAAGGCACCTTTAACCCTTACAATGTTTTTTTGCGCATAAACAAAAACACGTGTCTATTTATTTCCAGTTTGTTGTTGATGTGCCTAATTTGAAGCAAAACGGATATTGACACTTGAGAAACACGAAAGGCCTTATTTTACATAATGTCTATATAATATCTACACACAATTTCATTTGCTTCGGTACACTCCTTACTCCACAGTAATGTTTACTTTTCTTCGGATGTGGCTTAGACCCCAACACTGTTTTTCCGCAGAAATTAAAACACGTTTCATTTATTGTTTAGCAAATGGTCCCTATACGGAGTTTCGTTGCAATTCTCCATATTCTTTAGGAACTTCTGACGTATGCTTATTTGCACTTTTGATATTTCGTAATCAACGGTTTAGAAGCTTCGTGCCTCACTCAACCGCTTTTTTTCCAGGAAAATACGAAACCCAATTATCTAATTTTACGTCTACAATTTCTGTGCACAATGTCATTCATTTCGGTGCACTTTTTCGTGTCTTTTGGGCCTCAACTTTCAAAATCTTGGATGGAGGCTTTTGTCCCCTAAAACCGTTTTTCCGCAAAATAAATAAATAAATAAATAAATAAAATAAAATAAAATAAAACACGTACCGTATTCGTTTATTTCATGTGTAGTATCTACCTGCCAAATTTTATCAAAATCGGAGTGTTACACTTCGTAAGTGTTACTTGTCAGTATGATGTGTTTATTCCCTACAAAAAACGAAAACTCGATTTAGGGTCCGTTTAGCAATTTTATGGCCCCTGATCCAAAAAATAATTATTGGTCAGGATCACAATCTTTTGACGCATCTTTTAATCATTCCTAAATTTCTTAGCCAAGACCGCAATCTGTTGATCCATTTTTTGATCACTCCTAAAATTATTGTTTAAGTTCGAGAAAAGAACAGGCAATTAGTAATAACTAAAATTCAACCCAGGAAAAGAAAACACTCATAAATAAACTTCCACATTTGGATTCTTACTGCTGCTGTAAGAATTTAATGCTGCCCTTATTGCTGTAAGAATTTAAAATTAAAATATCATAGCTTCCTTGCATGAATGGTGAATTGAGTTATTATGATGGGGATAAGGTAAACAATGGTTTTGTATTTACATTCTGTACTCTTTTTCTACGGCAACTTCTGTTCGACAGTATACAAACTGTTCTCTCCCTATCTATCTAAGTTTTCTGTGTATTTATTTGTATCTTATTCTAGTCATTATTGTAGTCATGGATTGTTCTAGTCATGGATTATTCTAGTTTGGATCTAGTCTGGATCTATTCTAGTCTGGATCAGAGGATTATTCTAGTCATGGATTGTCGAGTGTATACTAAATTGTTATACATATTAGTTTACTTGATAATTGGAGCTGAAAAATTTTTATTATATAAACACTGCTATAATTATTATAAACACTGTTCAATTTCAATAAGCATAGGAATTAAGCCTAGGAGCGGTGGGAAATGCAAACTTATCAAATAATTCAAAATAACTGCATTGTTTACAACAAATAATGTCACAACTAAATAAATACTTGAATTACTTCCTTAATTCTCTAGATAAATATTTGTTTGCGTTATTTTTTTTACTTTTAGAATATTTTATTTTTTTAAAAAATACAAATGTTTAAAAATACTAAATTTTTTTCTACATTGACGGAGTTAAGAGAAATGTAACTAACTTAACGTTATTTATCCCAATCTTTGTTTAGAGTATCAGATGTTGTCAACTGAAACATGTCGTTATAAGTGTGATGTATAACAGAATAAACTATATAGGGTGATCAAATGAAAATCGTTCGGCTCCTCTGGTACGAACAATTGCTGGCATAACATTTTGTTGTTGTAGTGGTATGCATGGTAGTGTCATGCATGGTAGTGTCATTAGTGTAATAATCATTGTGAAACGTTTCCTGTCTTTGCAGGAATAAGGTTTGAACCATGGCATAAACCGTGCAAGTTAGGTCAGCTACATACATTGAACGTAGTACACAATTCTACACAGTACCTCTATGTTTCTGAGATTGAAGTGGTAAGATAAAAATAGCTGCTGTACTAGGAAGAAAAAAAAAATAGAAAAGCGGTTATCCAAATGGTCTCAAGATTTATAGTAATATCCGATACGGGTAATTCTTCTTTATTTTCTGTCACCAAGGACTAACGGCACAGAAACCACTGATCAAGCTGGAATTTTAACTATGTAATGTTCTGGTTTCTATCTGAGTTAAGTAGTCCCATCGGGAATCGATGCTGTAACCTTTCCCACAGCAAGTACTCATGTTAGCCTCTCACTCACGAAGGAATACGTGAGGAACTTATTTTCATTATTATTATTATTATTATTATTATTATTATTATTATTATTATTATTATTATTATTATTTACTTATTTAATTTTTGCAATAGCCCTCTACCAATTACATCGGTCGAGTTCGTTATTAAAATCTTAATGAATAACGGTAACTTAACGCTGGGAATCCATATCTTATATATAGAAACGTGTACTGAGGCTAGAATATTTTTCAAGTTAAAAGAGTTAATGGTTAAGAGTGTGTTTAAGGTTACGAGATTTTTTTTTTTGGTTAAATCTAAAAAAAATATTTATAAAGTTAAATCTCACCTGTATGGGGTTATGTGAGAATAAATAGTCTAGAGTAATGACTTTTTTAGATTCATTTTAACCTCAAACATAAGTTGTTTTTTTTTTTTGGTTGAACGTCTTTAAAAAATATTGGAGTGATTAAGACCTCGTACTTGGAGCATGACAAGGTATGTACTTCATATGCTTGTGGTATAAGAGACTAAATACGTATAACCAAGACAATAGTTGTTTTTCAAACTGACGGTTAGTAGAAGTTAAAAGTGTTTTTTTTTTGGTCAAACTTCAAGAAATTTTGGTGAAATGCTTTAGGTACGTGAGAACACATAAAACCAAGAGTAATGTAGAATTTTAGCATCAGTTTAATCTCTAAGGTAAGATTTTTGGGTTAAATCTAAATATATATATATATATATATTGTAGAGGTTAAAACCTTATATACTTGAAGTATGATAGCGTACTACCTCACATACTTAGAGTATGAAAGGGCATATAATACTAATCGCTTCTAGTGCCATGCATAGATTCATTCAAAAACGTAGGTCTTGCCTGATCCTCAGTTTATTTATTTATGGGAATATAAAGAGAGTAGAGCTTTTTCATTACCTTCTCGAAAAACTAATTCATTACGGTATTTGTTCTGTGTTCTGTGTTTGTCGTAATTAGTAAATAACCTTGGGAGTATCTACACCTCTCAGCTCTCTTATGCAATTTTACATTTACTTTATTACATTGTTTTGTTTTGCTCATTTTGTACGTTGTTAGAAATATTAACGGGACACACAGTGCACTTACATTAATCCTAGTGCTGTTATATTGTTTCGTAATGCATATGAGACTTGAAGTATAGAAGGGCGGGTGTTCATTAATTAAATTCCGAGCACAGAGACGCACTTCGATTTCAAGGTCAGTTCTTGTCTTCACTCTGCATTGTATACTAGTATATGGTACAGGGGGGCGCGGTGGCTCAGTGGTAGAGCGTTCACCTCTGGGGCTTGGGGTCCCGGGTTCGATCCCAGCCCCCGCCAAGTGAACTTTGTGGTGGACAAACACCGTGCTCGTGGGTTTTCTCGGGGTTCTCCCGTTTCCTCCCACTTTCTTCATTCCACCATTTCATTCATCTCTCATCATCACCGTCTCCTTTAGCCTAACCGGCATAACCGTGGGACGTAAAACTCAAAGATTTCAATTTCATTTCATAGTATATGGTACGTTCAGTGCACAAGGGAATCAAGTTCTTCTATTTATCGTTCTGAATATATTTTTACCTTTAAGATCTCTGTCTGAAGCTCTTTTCAGAGTTTAAAAGATTCATCCCTTAATAAAATGATAGGGTAAGCATCTCATATATTTACACAAGATCGGTATATAGTCACCAGCTTGGACAGTGCTGCTCTCTACATGCATTACATACTTTTGAATATACTTGCAGTAACTGGCATCTTCATTCGTCTAGTGGCTAGGGCGTGTTTCTTTTACTGCACGGGACACCGGTTCAATTCCCGGTGGAAGAAGTTTGAAATTTGAACGTATTACAGTGGTTTGGATTTCAAGTTAAGAGCCTGACTTTCAAAAACTAATACAAAATTTACCATTTTTGTTTCGCTTACTTTCGTAAGTGAAAGGAGATAATGAGATGCAACTTATCACAATCATAGATAATGATTTTCTACAACAGAAAAAAAATACCCTCAAGAATTTTCAGTGTTGTCAGAATAACAATTCCCTCACAATCTAGGTTGAGTATGTTCCTTTTGTCTCCACCTTAACACTAAAAATTCCACCACTAAAATGAATGGCAACACTAAAAATTCTTCAGGTTTCTAACGTTAACGTTCCTCTTTGAGCGTTACATTTTCTCAAAGAGATTATTTGTGGAAATGTTTAATCAGCTCTTAGTTAGTGTTATTTTCTTTTATATTTTCTCAATTCTCGACCCTCATGAAGGATTCAAGATGGTCGACAATTGGACTAGTGTGTGTAGTCGTAGTATGCTACTTTCTTTTGTATGTCTATGACTTGCGTCGAGCGGATATCTTTCAGCTTCTGAAGATAGCGCTGACTGCTTGAAATAATTTGAAATTTTGTGCTTCGTTTAAACGGAGGGATTATTAAAAATGTGCATATATAAACATTGATTCATATAAATTCTATTTCTATTTAGTCATATACATATTATTATAAAAAGTTGTCGTTTCGGTATTACGCTCTAATGTGTAGTAAGGTGCGACCAATCAGAGAGCGAGTTTAATGCAGGCGCACGCTCCCTTTGTCTTAGGTCTTTGTACCGGGAAAAATATGGTGGTGAGAACGGAAGTGTAGTTTTTCGTCCTGTCTTTTGACCTGATTACTGCGTGTCATGCAGTGGAATGATTGTTTCCCATCACGAACCTTTTAAATAGGAGGTGCTGTGACTGAATAGTGATGGTAGATTAGTGTGCGTGCAGTGAACTACAATAAATTACCTACGAACACTCAGCTCGTGCTCGTACAGGATATTACTAGGATAGTCTTGATACTCGCTAATCATTTGCTGTGATGTAAGTGGAAGTCTAACAGCCCTTTCCCAAGAACTGTCTCTGGGGCCAAGCTCGATTATGTATGGTCTTTTCTTCTTGACGTAGCGATTCCCCGTCCTCTGCTTTCCTTAATATGGGACTCCGTCCTTTGTTACTCGTCGTCTGATTCCACCTGCTTTTGTAGGACTTAAATGCATCTTTCAGTGAAGTTCCCGTCTCCGGTCGTTGTTGTGAACGTGAGTGTTTCAGCAACTTTGCAGTGAGATCGTCTACCTGGTGAGGGAATTGGTGGAGTGTGTTTGATTGCTATCAATCAAAGAAGGTTGCCATTTGGTCAAGCTGTGCCTATGCCTATGATTACGACCGTCATGTACCGAGATGCCTGTGAGGTCGTTGGAGACCGGTTGCTACCCTAGGATGCTGTACGAACTGGAGCCCTTTGAACTGGCCTGTGGTGTCGGTGCTGTCCACTTGTAAGCAGCGAAAGGTTGGGTAAGCTTTGGGGCACCGTCCCAGGTAACTATGTTTCATTATCTTTTATCTCATTCTATGAAAGGAATAATGTCATCCCGGAACTGTGAGGGAATTTGTCCGCCGTTCATGTAATTCGTTCAAGTCGTCTCCATTTACAATATCCAGTGCTATACTATTATCGTCGTGTGTTTATTCTGTGGTTTGAATCGTTTATAAACTAAAGACAATATATATATACATCCATTAATCATTGGTTATTCAGTGCATTTACATACTATGTGTATTTCAGTTCTACAATGTCTATAATGTCATTTCAAGTGAATCCTGTCCGTAACATGTCCGAGTAAACGAAAGTGAGTCTCTATCCAGTAAGTCGAATCATACGCCGATGGGGTAGTCTGATATCAACACCATTTCTCTCTTGCTTTAGATGGAATCATTTCCCGAGTTGCGTAGATGTATAATGTATCACTCGTTACCATCTAGCTTATGTTCGTCTAGTAGCGGGCACTCCGTATTGTCTATTTACGACCACTATGTTGGTGAAGTAAAGCTTGATTAGCAACAGCTAGCTCATGTCTGTCCGGTAGTGGACACTCCGTATTAGTTATCACAATATATATATACATATATATTTCATGATCTAAGTATTAAGTTGCCACACTGCAAATTTTATGTAAATCCTCGAGTTGTCTTCATGTCATATCTTAGCTATAATGCTATTCACTAGTTTAGCAGGACGCGTCGAAGACGGTGGACATACGCTAGTACTCACATTTCCGATGTGAGGGTGTCTAATTTACTGGTTGGTCTTGTACTTCCTATAATGTTTCTACAGTATTATTATTATTACCGCCGCTGTTAAATGTTAAGTTGTGCCGAGGGAAATATCCCCTTAACAGCTGGTTGCGGAAGTAGTGGAAGCGTTATGTTTTGGGAGGAAGGTTAGTCGACACAGCCACATGCTTACTCCCTCTGCTGTGAGATGTTTTGTGAAAAGTAATGTATTTGAAATTTCCTTCACTTGCTGTGATGCAGCCTACCAAAGATTATGTCCTGATATTTATTTGAAAATGTAAACAACTCTTGTTATTGAGGATACTGTTCAAATATTGCTGTTACTCATCTTTAGTTGTGTTGGTGCTAGAAGGTTTCTGAAATCTTTAAGGATCGAATACAGATGATTTTATTTCCTTTTTCTTTTCTGACAATTGAGTTTAGCTGTCTATGTTTACTAATGCCATTTTCAATATTATACGTTATTACAAGAGAGTTAAATAAACATGATTGCAAGGTATGTGGTGTTGTTCTGAAATTATTTTTTTTAATTCTTCCTCCTTCTCCATACCGGCGATGCCATTAGTGTGCAAGAGTCTGGATTTAAGTGACGTTGTGCTTACTGGTTTATAATTGTAGCGTAAGAAAGGAATACATCGGCGACCCAATAATTTTTTTCTCCTTTCCCCTAACGTCAGCTACGAACTAGAGTAAACATTACGTTTCAAGTTTGGCTTCCCGTAGCCAGGATTTAACATGGTACTTTTCAAGTTTGGCGTACACAGCCAGAATTCTAATTACTGTAAAATGTAACGCCACAAGTTGGCTACCCAGCCATAGAATCGAACTAGCGTGAATGGCTCTTTTCAGGTTCATATTTTCTGTTGTGGAATAACATTATCTATGATTGTGGTAAGTTACATTTCATTATCTCATTTCACTTACGAAAAGTAAGCAAAACGAAAAATGGCAAATTTTGTATTAGTTTTAGTAAGTCAGGCTCTTAAACTGTAGGTCCGCACCTCATATAGCACCGCTGCTGAAATGTACCCTAAAGTCCCATCAACCAATTTCCTCCGGCTGATCCTCTCGTGATTAAATGTTTAGCGCACATAACTTCCACGTATAAGTTTATACCTCAACGTCTCATATAGACGCGATAGATTTGATATCATCTAACATATTTCCTCTGATTTACTAACGTTAACAGTTAGCTATTCTCGACACTTTCACAGATTCTTACCTTGCATCACCAAAGTCTTAGTCAATATACGAGGTAGATTTAGAAAGTACCTCCAAGCAAGGGCGCTCATGTTGTGGTTTCCAAGGGGGGCCAGTATAAGCGACATTTCAAATGTAGTCTGAAATTTTGCGTTAACTATTCTAAAATATCTATTTGGTTTTCGATCTTCCGAAGCACAATTTCCTCTGGGGGGCGAGCGCCCCACTTTGCTCCCCCTGACAGGCGCCCTTGCCTTGTTGCGGTATCTAAGTAAATTAATACTAAACCGCTCGGATAGAACGTTTTATGGTGTTTTCTCAGGTTAAATATATATTCAAAGATTTGAATTTCAACTAAACAAATATAACAAATTTTATTAATAAGCCAAAATTGGAAACAAATATAAAAATAACTTCTCAAAAAGGACTTCTTTAAATCACATACATGTAAACTAAATGTCAAGTGATTTCGACTATCCGCGATTTGCAGAAAATAATAATTTAAGAAAAAGATTAATAACGAGCATGTTATCTTAGTATGCAAATTAAGTTCCAAATCAATGTTCCTTTTCAGTCGGCATGCCAAATATAGAAAAATACATACATACCAAAAGTCTTCTTGTACTGACATCTAATTGTCCAATTCAAAGTAAAATTTCTTATGTCAAACTGGTATACTTCCTTTCTTTTTATATTTTCACTTTTCACACAACTAAACATTGAAGCAATTTACACATAACTAATATAGATTTCTATTCACTTTTAGAAGTTCACTATATGCCAAAAATAAGCCTAAATTAGCAAATAACATGCTTTAACACGATAATTTATGCCTACAAAAGAAAAGTAGGTGTATCGTTCCTTACCCTGTCATCATAAGTGAAGAGGGGAGGTTAGCTGCACAACCACGAAAACTCGTAGAGGGCACCACCTTCCACAAAACAGTCATGAGACAGGATAGCCAACTCGTAAGCTTCTAGGATAGTTACCTATCTCAGAAGCTCACTTCTGTTGGAGCTTTTTTACTTTTTTTTTTCTGAACAAATAAATTTAATCAGACAACAGCCTCCAAGCCTACTACTTGGCCAGTAGTGCTGCAAACTTTGTGAACTATCATTAATGTACTGATGTTTAAGCTATAGAATGTCACTTGTTTCATTTATTTCCTTTTACTCCAGAGTAATAAGAGCAATCCATGGCATCCAGTGGTGGCATCCAGCTGAAACAGTTGGCTGTCATTGAATTTATGACTGCGAAAGGTTGTGTATCCAGGAACATTCATCACTGGCGACGAGTCGTGAATACACCATTATGACTCGGAAAAGAAGCATCAGTCGTTGGAGTATAGCCACACGTTCTCCCCTCTGCTAAAAAAAAAAAAAAAAAAATCAAAGTTGTCCCATCTATAAAAAATGTTGTTGACATTCTGCCTCATCCTGCCAATAGTCCGGAACTTGCGACCTGCGAATTTCTTTCTTCCCCAAACCCAAGAATCAACTTAAGAGCCAACGCTACAGTTGTGACGCGGAGTAAAGCAGTAGTTTGGCAATGATGTAGCCAGCAGCCACCACAATTTTTCACCGACAGAATAAAAAATCTTGTTCCGTTTTGGCACAAGTGTGTTGTCCGTAATGGAGACTATGTTGAAAAATGATGCCACCATTTGTAGCTGACACTGCAAGCTTTCCACTGATGCGTGTGTAGTTGCTATCTGTCAAACACAAATAAAGGTATCACCTTGGAGGCATTACTTCCTGAATCACCCTCGTACATAAAACGTCATACTACCATACACCGTCTCCTAAAGCACTCACAACAATTCAAGTATGATAAATACAAGAAATTTACAGCAATATTAACTTACAACGATCATGTGATCTAATATAGAGATATTTCCGTTATTCTGATAATATGCTTTATACATCAGACATATATATAAAGTCTTTTACTGTGAAGTTGAAACATGTTGTGCTCTGCCGATATGTACATGGTCTGCTCATTTATAGGTGACCGCATTCGTTATATGTTATGTGGATGGTTGAGTGTAAAATGTGTGTGCAAAGGGGTGTGACCTCATCGCCATTCATGTCTTGTTTAACGACAGAGGAGAGTGGAAGATGAGAGTCCATGATGACCTCTCATCATCACTTTCATTCATCATTCACATCTTTTTAACCTTCCACCAGCAACTCTTTTTTGTTGTTGTTGTTGTTTTATTCAATGCTTAATAATGATATCATACTTTGGTAGAGCGTTGAACTTTTTTTCTTCGTTTTCAAAAACGGAAAACAAGGTAATGCATGAAAATAAGTTGATAAATGCTAATAGTAAGAGAAAGATAATAAATTATAATGTTTGTAAATGAATATTGCTCAGTTATATTTTGAAGATTTATTGAATTTTCTCCTGAAATATGTATATAGAAGAACTTTCATTTTACTAGAATACAGTAGAACGCCTCTCGTCCGCCCTCGGCTGGTCCACCACTCCGCTTGATCCGACCGTGCTCGAGCCGGACTTGTCCAGTCTCGTCGGTGACTGACGAAGCCCATTGTCGTTTACTGCCGTCGCGGAATTGTTGTTTTCTTGCTGTTGCCGCATATCCGCTTTAGTGTACAGTCATATATTGTATCGTTTCTCTCGTTGTGCGTGTATTATGTACTGTACTGTGCATTTTTGCGTGGTTACTGTTCGTTTCTTTATACTCTAGAGTAATTTCTGAGTTCAGAGATCGTTTATTTGACTACAAATCCGGTTTTATTCTATATTTTCTAATAATCCGACCTTCCTCGCGTTCCGATCATACTTCCAGTCTCAGAGGTGACGGATTAGAGGGGTTCTACTGTACTTATGTTTTATGTTTCAAACTTATATTACTGAATGATATTTTAAATATTTTCTAACGTTTCTGTTATATACGTGGTATATTGTTATCCTTCGGCTAGTTGGGGACTTCACGCGCAGACCTACAAATGCATATGCTCGACCTACGATCTCACAGAAACGTATTCTCGGGACGTTCAATCGACTCTAAGAAACCTTCTCTTTGTCTTTAATAGTTTTTTTTTCATTCTATAGTGACCAACGCTAAAACCGGAAGTGGTTGTTCTTGCCACTTCTGGTTTTAGTACAGAGTAGGTGTGAAATATACCTTTGGGATGCTTAATTGATTACAAAATATTACTTTTCACTTCATATTATGGTTTTCGTTATATGGCGATCAATGTCATTCTTCCTGTCTGAATAGAATGTTAAGAGGGAACATGGTGCATATTCTTATAACGCTAAATCGATTCCCAAAAGCTATTTCCTTCAGTGCGAGCGGTTCCGGGTTCGATTTCCGGTTGGAGGCACTCGATCGACAAAATGTAAAACGCGTTTTCAGGCCAGCCACCCTGAATGAGGTTTTCCTGGGTTTTCCTTATTCACACCAGGCAAATGTCGTGGTGGTGCCTAACATATAGGTCCCAGGCCGCTTCCTTCCTTCCCTTTCCCCGGATTGTGTGCTCGCCGATGGACGTCATCCCTCAAAACGTGACGGGCTAAATGGCCTTAGATGCCGAAAGAACAGAAATCTGAAATCCTAAATCCTAATTTTTTAATACAGAAATCAATTGTTCACAGAGTATGTCTTATTTCCATATATGTTGAGGTATTGAAATCGGTTGTCGATATTTGCTTTCAAAATTTGGTCCCGCACTAAAGAAACGGAAAACTATAAAGGAGAAAAAATAAGAATCCACCTTCAAGAGTAGTTTTATCTATAGTCTTATGATTCTATTGAAAATCGGTAATGCAAGACTTGTGTTTCGGTCCCTAGGGGAAAAGAAAAAAAATAATAAATAGCGAGAAACGTTGTTGATATACAGGGCATCCGAGAAGTTCCAGTACCCCTATATTTAAGTGGCAGAGAAAACAATCTCATTATAATTTCACTAGTGATATTAGTACCACTCCTCCTATGGTTACAGACAATACTGTCTGGTATCTTTATTTTCAGGCGCTGTCCGGTATTCTTCCATCCAAGGTCACGTAGAGCATTTCAGTTGTGAAGTAATAGTGCACATTAATGGTTGCAAATACACAGTGTGGGTGCACGAATGACCACACACACACATACAGGACCTCGTAAAGACTGCTTTATTGGAAGAAAGTTTGCCTTAGGATATGTCGAAGACAGGCCACGTACTCCACATAAGAAGACGTGTGAAGAAACACCTAAACGACGTAGTATACTACGGAGACAGTTCGTATATGTAAGTATTTTGCTATAATATGTACTAAATGGATAAACCAAATTTGCCCTGACATTGCTTTCAATGATTCTCGAACCTAGGTGCGGCGGTGACTCAGTGGTAGAGCGTTCACTTCTGATTGATTTGATCCCAGCTTGCGACAAGTGAGCTTTGTGGTGGACAAACACCGTGTGCGTGAGTTTTCCCGGGGTTCTTCCGTTCCATTTCACTTTCTTTACTCCACCATTTCATTCATTTCTCTTCATCACCGTCTCCTTTAGCCTAATCGACATAACTGTGAGACGTACAACTTAAAGATTTTATTTTCATACTTAGGCGTACGGTACATTCTTGGAAACCCTGTAAGTTCATTGTTTCAACAATAAAACCAATCTTTCACCATGCCTATCTATTGAAACCCTAAGTGCTAAAATTCTAGAGCTAAAGTGTTAAATGAGAGTGGATATTATGTAAATTGAATCAGAGTTTTGAAGCTAGTGCACCCATAGAACCGGTGATTTACAATATTGAATAGAAGTTGAGAATTGTATAGCTGTTGCATAGGGAACCGGTCAAAACCCCCACAGCCAAAACACCCACACTGAAGAAATGTCAAAACGCCCACACGATCGGTCATAACCCCCACACAAATGGACAAATCCCCCAAACGCACGAACGGTCAAAACCCCCACAGCCAAAGCCCCCACACTCAAGATATGTCAAAACGCCCACACGATCGGTCATAACCCCCACACAAATGGACAAATCCCCCAAACGCACGAACGGTCAAAACCCCCACAGCCAAAACCCCCACACTCAAGAAATGTCAAAACGCCCACACGATCGGTCAAAACCCCCACACTAATGGACAAAACAGCCACACATAGCAACGGTCACAATCCCCACATAAATGGACAAAACCCCCACACAAATGGACAAAACTCCCACACAATTGGTCAAATCTCCCACACTCTGAAATGATCCTGGTTGTATGTCTTGCCCTTGTACTTTTTAATAACATTTTTTATTCCACTTAAATCGATGTTGCAACTATTCTTCTTGCACTGTTTTGTAATGACAGAAACACTAAGGTGGGCGTCGTAAAGAGCCGCAACAAAGACGTGCAATCACGGTATTTTCAGAGTGTGGGGGATTTGTCCGATTGTGTGGGGGTTTTGTCCATTTGTGTGGGGGTTTTGTCCATTTATGTGGAGATTGTGACCGTTGCTATGTGTGGGAGTTTTGTCCATTTGTGTGGGGGTTTTGACCGATCGTGTGGGCGTTTTGACATTTCTTGAGTGTGGGGGTTTTGGCTGTGGGGGTTTTGACCGTTCTTGCGTTTGGGGGATTTGTCCATTTGTGTGGGGGTTATGACCGATCGTGTGGGCGTTTTGACATTTCTTGAGTGTGGGGGTTTTGGCTGTGGGGGTTTTGACCGTTCGTGCGTTTGGGGGATTTGTCCATTTGTGTGGGGCTTATGACCGATCGTGTGGGCGTTTTGACATTTCTTGAGTGTGGGGGTTTTGGCTGTGGGGGTTTTGACCTAGACCCGTTGCATAATGCAAAATGCAGTTAACTTGCCATATATATAGTACATAGCAAGGATTAACATTGAAAGCGTGAGCTTGTATGGTTGGTTTTAAAATAACTTTAACGGGGATTGTTTCGCTTTTCTATTGGCGTTCTATAATTTCAATTAAGTATGGATTTTTCAAACGTTGCTGGCGATCTATTACAAAATTTAATCAACTGGCTCGGACAAAATTCATTTTCGTTCTTGCACAACGCACAGGCGTAAAATGATCAACAGTTTTGCATTTTGCCCACAAGCACTTTTTATATGAAGTGGTTTTACCGTCATATTATATGAATCCACCTCAATGTTCGTGATTCAGAAATCTACGAGGCAGCACAAATGAACATTTTGTATTCTCAGATGTTTGCCTCATAATAAGCATATGTGTGTATATATTTGTCAACATTGTGCATGTATATGCATGGATCATATTTAGAATGCGTGAGTGTATATGTAAAGGGAAAGTGAGAAGAAAGAACTATGGCTTGAAATGTAATGATTCAATGAATATTGATCGAGAGACTATGATAACACACGTATATTACGTGCTTAGTCTCATATAAAGCAACTCGAGAGAACATGGACGATTTGCAAAATTACTGTTCGCTTTTTTTTAAATATTATTATTTACAGTCTCTCTTTTGTTGAAATTGCACACAAAACTTTCCACAATAACATATTACAAATTTTATTGCAATTTCGTTCAGAAGCGGGGGACACGGAGCTCAGTGATAAAGCTTTCACCTCTCGTGCGTGCAGTCTCTAGTTCGATCTCAGGTCACGCCAAGTGGTCTTTGTGGTGAACAAACACCGTGTTAATGGGTTTTCTATGAGTTCTCCCGTTTCTTCTTAGTGTATTCTATCCATCATGTCATTCATTTCTTATCCTTAGAGTCCGGATTTCCGTGCACAAACGAACCCCGAGATATGCATGTAAATATGCACGAAAAATATCAAGAAATATGCTCAAAAATATGCATTAAAATTTTAACAAATTGCACATCAGGGAGAGTATTACAACTCAAAAAATTGAAATTTTGAGCTACTATCGCTCAAAAGAGAAGAGAGGAATAGAGAAGCGAGCTCTGCCTGGTGGTATTTTCGCATAAACATAACAAAACAAATTAACCCCTAGATGGCAGAGATACGAGTATTCAGGGATATACGATTGGGTGGCGAACTGTGTCTAGAGGTACGCGAGAAAAAAAAACGTTGAATAACATTGGTTTAGAGAATCGGTGCCGTTTCTTTTATACAAAGTAATATAAGACAAAAGCTAAGACAAAGTTAAGATTTTGAAATAAACTCAACATAAGATCATGCAAATAGAGTTCCCCGTAAATACAAATTTATTGAGCATTTAGTATTAGAAATTTCTTTGCTTCTACTCAATCATGATCATCATATAAGATACTTAGCAGCAACTACTGTAAAACTTTTGGGAAGATATTTGTTTTTCGTAAATTAAGGGAGGAAAATCTAAAGTTGAATCTTATGAAAATGGGTAGCAACAACTGGATCGCTTGGATACCAAGTAGTTTAACTACAAACTTTAAATTTTCGAGAAGAAAACTTTGAACTTTAAGGTCTCTTGTAAATCGCGTCAAAAGAAATGTAGATCACTACGAGCATTAGAAAATCAACCTCATAATTATGTTTTGGTTACTATCATGAAAGCAATATGAATGTGAGAAATATGAATGTTTTATGTGAGAGAAACTTCAGCAAAGTTTGGTGCGTATTTTGGTACGTAAGACAGCACATAAGTTTTTCGCCCATGAAACAAAATTGACACAGTCAATAGTCCTGCGGTTTCGAAATTTGGATTCTGTGTATCAAAATACATCGGATATATTCCTCGGGTACGCTGCAAAGAACTTTTGTATTTTTTGTGTGGCTGTGTTACGTGTATACACTGTAAAAAATCGTTGTGTTACTTCAACGACATGCGTATGTGTTAACACACTTGTGTTAAAATATAACACAAACAGGAGGTTAGAACAACTTACTCTCCATTTGGAGTTGTGTGTCAAATGCCGGTAGTTAAAATGACACACAGCCTGTGTGTTAAATTAACACAAGTGTAGAACCTTCAGTGTTGTTTTCTGCGTGATTGCCAAATGTGTTGGGCATCTAATTATAAAGGCTTATTAATTGAAGCTACAGACAAACACAGTAGAAAGAAAATACTTAAACAAATCCAGATATTCGCAAAATTTCAACGTGCAAACCGCGTGATATGTTTTCAATTGTTTTACATGATGTTTCTGAAGAAATATGTCAACAGTGAGAAACGACACTGTATTACTGCGTCACTTCTACACTGCACTAGAGCTTACCACTCAACACGGGAGACTGTATTTCAAACATGACGGAAAACCAGCAGAAACACGATTAAGAGGTAAACATACTATAAGGATATAGGTAAGAGTTTATTTTCATTCTTGAACAAGTTTTTGGTGAAAGTTGTGTTTCGAATCATCAAGAAGTAGTTCACAATAAGTGTTGGGAAGGACGACAAAAAAGTTTATGAAGATTTTCTAAATGACGTGTTCTGTAGCTTACTATTCTTATTTTAAAAGTAGAATCTTCCGTAACCGTAAGCATGCACACCACAAGCTTTTTCAACACAGAAAAGTGGTTACATGAACACCGCACACGGAGTTATTTCAACACCGAAATACGTGTCGTAGTAACACAGAACTGGAGTCAAAAACGGTATTAATTTTGTAGTCTGACCTTGAATATTAACACAGAGTGTTGAATTAACACCAAAACGGTATTACTTATACGGCTTTGACTTTGAATTATGACACAGATTGCGTGTTGAAATAATAAGAAAATGATATTGAAATAACACAGAGACTGTGTTATATTGATACTTAATACTGTATTAATACAATACACACTGTGTTACTTTTTACGTGTTGGTGCAACACCGCCACAAGTAACACTCAACACCTCTCCACACTAGCGACTCTGATATGGTGTTGAATCTACACCGAAAATACTAACACAAATCCGAATTTGACACCGCTCAACACCAGTTGTGTGTTAAAAATGTAACACCCCCTGTGTTAAATGCTAACACCTTGAGGTCTGTGTTGAATTAACACCGCATAGTGGTGGTTACGTTCGAACCACTGCTATGTGTTAAATTTGAGTTGAATTATCACAACAATTTTTTACTGTGTACTCCTATCCCGGGTTCGATTCTCGGTGGGAGTACTCGGTCCAAAAAGTGTAAAAAACATTTCGAGGCCAGCCATCCTGAATGAGGTTTTCCTGGGTTTTCCTCAATCACACCAGGCAAATGCCAGGATGGTACCTAATATATAGGTCCCAGGCCGTTTCCTTCCTTTTCCTCGCATAGTGTAATCCCCAAGGAACGTGAAATCTCATATGTGACGGGTTAAATGGCCGTAGATGCCGAAAGCCCAGAAATCTAAATCCCCTTTCTAAAATCGCTAAAGTTTTTCCCCATAAAAAAATGACACGATTGATCATCCTGGGATTTCGAAATTTCGATTCTGTGTAACAAAATAATCGAATTCATACCCTGAGATCCGGTGCACATAACTTTTATTTTTTTGTGTGTGGCTGTGTTGTCTCTGTGCACACCCATGTAGAAATTTCTAGGTTTACCAATGAAAAAAAATGAAATGAAATCTTCGAATTTTACGTCCTACGGTTATACCGATTAGGCTAAAGGAGACGGTGATTATGAGAGATGAATGAAATGGTGGAATGAAGAAGTGGGAGGAAACAGGAGAACCCCGAGAAAACCCACGAGAACGGTGTTTGTCCACCGCAAAGTTCACACGGCGCGAGCTGGGATCGAACCAGGGGCCCCAAACACCGGAGGTGAACGCTCTACCACTGAGCCACCGCGCCCCCTGCTTTGCCAATGACTTGCGTTTCCTAAGCCAAGAGGTAAGTTAACATTCAATACTAGCCTAGATAATTAGGCAGACAGGAAAGATATATTGTGGATTAATCTCACCTACTCCAACAAAGAATCTTTTTGATTTATTTATATAGAAGACTTCAGATAGAGCAGGAAGGTTGTTTCTTACTTAGGACATAAATTTGGAATTGAAGAAAATATCTTTTTAAAAGAAAGTCGACCAGGGTTAGTATATTTCATCTTCATGCTAATCTATCTATCTATCTGTTTAATATATATATATATATATAAAATTGAAAGTGGCTATGTTTGTGACTTGATAATTCTTGAACTACCCGACTGATCTTGATCAAATTTTCAACATAGATGGGGTTTAAACCTGAAATGGTTCCTATTATTTCACTTTGAAGGTACAACTTAGGGATATAAAAAATAAATAAAACTTAATAATCTTTGAACCAGGAGACTGATCTCGATTACATTTACAACATAGATGAAGTTCGAGTCTAGGATGTTTTTTTTTATCTATTTACTTATACGGTATATATATATATATATATATATATATATATATATATATATATATATATATATATATAAATGATCAAAAATTACCGATATCTAAGAGTGCTTTAATTATAGTAAAAAGTGACTGACTAACGAAACGTATTGCTAATTTATCTTTCTTTAATTATCAGCAAAGCGGGTAATTGACTCAAGTACATTAATAAAACCGGAAGTGGACATATTTACCACTTCTGGTTTTGATATTAATTTAGAAAGCATCACTCCATACAAACGAAACTTTTTCATGTGGTGTACACGTGACACTTCTACTTGCTTTTCACATACATATTTTCTCTTTTGTTATCCTGAATTGATTCTCGCACCAGCAGGTTTTAAAGTTTAAATATTAGAAAGAACGCATCAATTACATTTTGTAACAAAAAACAGCGCACATTAATGTATGTACATATTCGTTAAATCAAATTAGGCTTAATGTGTTTTCTGATGTGCATGTATAGTTACGTATTAATATTAGCGCGGCAGTTTGCTAACACAGCCTCTACATCGGAATTTCGTTACACATCACAAAGTAACACGAACGCATATTGCTCTACGCGTATACGCTTTTAAATAGCTAACGCATACTCACACCTTTACCTACAGATACAGGCCAGCTTAGTCACTCTCTCTCTCTCTCTCTCTCTCTCTGTATATATATCTTTCGTGCGTGGACGCTAGTAATATTGATTAGATGTGTATGCGTTCCTGGTGTGTGTGGAGTAGTTAGAGAGGGGTGGGTGGGAATGAACGTTCTATGATCACTTATTTTCACGTTCCATGATAGCGAAGCTTAACCAAAAAAAAAAAAATCACAGTGCAGAATAAACAAATAATATTAAAATATACAACTAGCCTTACACTTCTCTAATGAACAGGAGCAGAAAGGGGTTGTTTGATGAATGATGTGTGATCAGAATTATGAGTGATTCTTTAGGCTAGACTTCGCAAACTTTTCATACAATTTAACCCTGAATTGTCTCACAATGTTGACTCAGTAATGTAAATACTGTTTAAAAATCGGAAATCGTTATCACAGATATCAAGCACACATATAATCATCAGTTTAACCTAGAAAATACACACTTTGTTCAATATTAACACACATTATTAAGAAATTGAAGGGTCAACGTAGTAATGAAATATGTGACTACTATTATTTCCTTAGCAACAGATATATATATATATATATATATATATATATATTATATATATATACAGAGGCTTCATTAATTCGTGTGTCAATTTCATTTGTTCACTGTGTAAAAGTGGTAGGAGGTAAAGTGGTGCAATTTGTGTAACTTTAGACGAAAGACATATATTTTGTTTCGCCATAGAAGCATGTCACTTGTACTAAAGATTGAAGAGATATAGGGTCAAAGGTCAAATTTTGATCTTTTCCCTATGGGACTGCAATGGTAAATTCTGAAAGAGGCTGAGGAAATCATAAATCGAAGTGATAACAAAGAAAAAGCTGTATGGTATGATTCTACGTCGCAAGCCGACAAAATATGCGTGAATCAAGTGTGAAAGTCAGAGGTCACGGTCAGATCAAGGTCACAGGATTGTTTCTTGATTGTTCAACTGTCGTCTTTCGTCCTTCAATGTGTCCTTTTATTATAACAACTGCTGTTTTCCCAGCGACTATTTGATTTTTGTGGTTGACCTTTGACCTTGTATTTGCCTGTGACCTTTGACCTGATACTACTACTGAGTGTACCTTGCTTCTTCCGCTGCTTCATTTTGATGTTTAACATGATTTGATACGGACATTGCATTGTTTTCAGTGTATTCAAATATGTTCTCAAGGTGACCTGTGACCTTGATCTGATCGTGACCTCTGACCTTGACACTTGATTGACGCATATTTCGTCGGCTTGTGACGTAGAATCACACCATACAGCTTTTTCTTTGTTATCACTTCGATTTACGTTTTTATCAGGCTCTTTCAGAATTTACCATTGCAGTCCCATAAGGAAAAGATCGAAATTTGACCTTTGACCCTATATCTCTTCAATCTTTAGTACAAGTGACATGTTTCTATGATGAAATAAAACTTAGGTCCTTCGTCTAAAATTACACCAAATTGCACGGCTTTACCTCCTACCACTTTTGCACAGTGAACAAATGAAATTGACACACGAATTAATCAACCCCCAGTATATATATACAATTTGGTACAACAGAAATGTGTGATTATCTTGTCTGTAATGAGACGCCACTCTTAGTAACCTAATCATTGAGTGGACGAAAGTCCCACGTACGACGTCAAAAACTCTGCAGATGCTCAGATAATAGCTGGGGGTTTACGTTCTGCTTTGGTATATTAAATTAACACTGGGTAGAAGTATAGATAATTAAACGGAGACGTTTCGTAGTATATTTAATTTACCTAATACAGTAGTTGATTTAAATATAGACTATTATTGAAGGTAGCATAGTGAAATATTATAATTCTGATGCGTCTTTTATAGATTCTTATAAAGAAAATACTAAAGAATAAAAATAACCTACATAAACAGATTTAACGACATCTTACAATTGGAAATGTTATACACAAATCTTAACAAACATTTTGTGTTCTAAGTTTGAGATTAAACAGAGAGAATTGCGCTGTCGGATCTACATTCTCAGAACTTCTTGTTTTAAGTTTCAACACAACAATATCAAGCAAAGGTATAACTTACAGTTTTAAGGATGTTAATTCCTGGTAACTAAATACCATCCTGTTCGTCCTAAGTCAAAAGGTCCTATTGACGTACTACAGACTATCGCCAGATGATATTAGTTGACTAATCAACTGATCCTTTGACCATGTAGGAGACAGTTTATATACACATCGCTACTGGTTTTCACCTGTTCGTTTTCTATTTCCATATATTATTTTGATACTTTCATTTTTGTTTACACTTTCTGTTTTTCTGGCTTTCTAGGAAGCGAGCTTGGCTATTTTTCTTTCCAAATACAAAAGTATACATTTACAGCAAATAAGTAACATAAAATTTAATATACATAAGGTATTTTACATCACAGTTGATTCATAATTAATGTTGTTGAACAGAGTCATGTGAAACTGCACCATGAAGAAACACAACTGAAGCGCTTGGAGGATAAAGGCTGTATGCAGCAAATAGAATATGATGGGAAAATTGACTTTCACAACTTCGTCCGTTAACATACCGCCTTCATCCTTTCTAAATACCTGCACTAGGACGAGGACTCATCAAATAATGTGTTAGGTAGCATGAGTAGCATATAACACGTGCATGAACAGCCAGAATGCAACATTTCGAAAAATGTAACATGACACCTTTATATTCCAAGCGCTTCAAATGTGAGTTATTCTCCTATTGAAGGTTAATCTGACACATTTTCCACATTTAGCAGTGAATGAACATTAACAGTGCATTTTGAGTGCCAGTGAGAGAACGAGATTTGCGGCACACACAAACGTCATGTTGTGATGATTTGTTCATAACTATCGCGGAAGCAGACCCTCAAGAAAGTATTAGTGCAATTGCACACTAGTTAGCTATAAACTATAACACTGCCCTTGAGCAACTCCACGCAATAGTTAAGATGAAGAAAGTTGGATACACGAGCTATGTGAGATGACACTGGACAACAATGATCTAAAGGTGTACAGCTATCTGAATTATAGGAAATAACCGGGAAGCTTTTCCGTACAGAATTAACGTTTCTGGTGCAAAATGAATGAGTTACGATAATCATAAGATAATAATTTACCTTCTTTTTGCCTCCCTTAATTTTCCCACTTAAAAGAGAAATGTAAAGTTTACGGATTGTTTCCCCATTATTTGTCTCATATATCTTACATCTTGATAAATTTCAACGTCCATGTCTACAGAAAGTTTCCTAAAGGCTTTTGCATCAGGTGGCATAATTTTCTCCCTCCCAATATTTCTCCTTGAAGAGTTAAACTCTACTTTTCGGATTATTACTGTTTCTTTTATCATATATCCTACATTTTGACAAATTTCAAGTATCCATGTCTACAGAAAGATTCCTATAGGATTTTGAATCAAGTGACGTAATTTTGACCTTGCCCCTAATTTCCCCCATTTTATGGTTAAAATTCCAGCTTGACGAACTGTTTCTTTACTTGTGCCACAAACAATATATTTGTGTCAAATGTCAAGTTTCCAATTCTACAGAAAGTATTCAATAAGTTTTAGAGTCATTGAAAATGCCATTATTATTATTATTATTATTATTATTATTATTATTATTATTATTATTATTATTATTATTATTATTATTATTATTATTATTATTATTATTATTATTTTAAGATTTCATGACCCTCTATCTCACAAATCATCTGAAATAAAATACCAAAATTCTATAAAGAACATTAGTAACTCGGGCAATTTTCCTTCCACTATCTTCATAGGAAGCGAAATTATGGATGTTCAGATATTCATTTGACGTAATTTTGGTCATGCCCCTAATTTTCCTCCTCGAAGGGATTAAATTTCGTTTATTTGGATTTTGGCTTTATTTGTATCACAAATCGTAGATTTATGCCACGTCTATAAGAAGAGCCACATAGATTTGGATGATAGTGCCAAAATTTGAGCTTGTGGAGCATTTGATGATCTATTTTGTAAATGGTTGCAGATTGAAACATTGAAATTTTATGAAGGACATGTCGCAGGTGAGTGTCACATGAGGTGAGTGACACATTCAATTTTCACTCTGCTTGTTAAGCGAAATTCTGGATGTTAGAAAAATGCCTGAGTTACTTCCGTATAATATACACACTGCGTCCTTTATCCAGAGAACTTGGCTGATGGACTGGTGTGCGCCTAAGCTGTATTTTTCATACTTTTTTTAGTTTATATCCGAGCAAATATTTATATAGGGTCTATATATATATATATATATATATATATATATATATATATATATATATATATATATATATATATATATATATAATATATATAAGCGAAGTTATGCCTTAAAAATTTATAAATTTAACCTAATTCAAGTTACATAATAAAGGATTACGGAATGCAATAGTTACGAAAATCCAAAGGTAAACAGTAAAAATATTTTTCGTCTCCTTTAACTCCCATTTTCATAACCCTTAACAAAACTAATGTTAAATTTTGTATGTGGTACTAATGCTACCCTCATATGGTCTACGGACATCTGTCTTGTAAACAAGATCAACAATTATTTCTCTCCCGCCCCCCGAAAAAGAAATACAACATTGAATTTAATTTTGAGTTATTTAGAGATTAAAGAACTGTTATATATACATTGTGGTAATGTTGATTGTGAAAGTCACAGCTGTGTGAAACCCAATCTGTATACAGGTAGTTCTCTCCAAAATTCAAATTGCATTCTCTTGGGATTTTCTAATGTTTTTATTCTCTTTCGAATTCGTTTCTCTCTCTCTCTCTCTCTCTCCCTCTTTCTCTATATATATGTATACATAGGCATGTCAACCTTTTGTTACATATGTACCTTTCTTGTTTCTCTGCTGGGCACAGGGTAGGAAGAGCGGGGACGCGTGTGTACACCAGGGGTTGAAAGACTAGAAAACAATGAAACAAATTTAATATAAATACGCAAACAATCCTTTCAACAACGAAACAAATACCTTAGTCTTTGCATAGCAAGAGAGGGCAGAGAACTTATGTGTATATATAACAGTCTCTGGTTTCTGAGTATCCTTCCTCTGTTCCTCCTCTTATTTGTTTCTCCTCTGTAGCAGAATATGGAATAAAAGGGAAGCAGCGTTGCAAACTTCGTGATTGTTACACTAACTATTTGTAGTTATAGCGCTATAGAAGTTTTCTCACATAGTACACGGACGTTCACGGGACGTCCGAGACTGACGTACAATGGACAACAGAACATCCCGGGATATCTATAGGACCTCCGCGGGATATTCAGATGTCCGCTAATATCCCGGAAAACGTGATATTCAACGGGAACTCAAAACTATGTCCACAGGTAAATCGTAGGATATTGTTGTAATAGGTATGTCTGCGTGGTATTTCCCTGGGATCTGCTGTTCCATCTGGAACGTCACGTGGACATCCTACTTGGGAATCCTTTAGGATGTCACGTTCTGGATGTCCATGGGATGTCTACTCATTATTCCGATAATCTCGAGAACTGTATGGAATAATTGGGATCAAAATGGAACGTGGTAGGGACGTCATGTGCTAGGTAACTCACTTGTATCTAATGATTGGAACGAAACAAGATGAGATTTAAGATTGCCCGACTCATCTCGAGAAAACACCGTCTTGTTGTTCATCTCAATTGAGGCAACGATATTTGAATTAACGTATGTGTGAAATAGTTGTTTCAGATTTAATTAAAATAGAACCTGTTTTCTGATCTTGTGAAAAATTTCACCAAACTGAAATTTTTATTTGATGGACAATATAACCAATTATAATAAGTGAATAAAGTACTATGTAATTGTAAGAACCTTTATTTTGAAGCTCTTCTATAGTTCCGTTCCACAATTTTCACTTTTAAAAAAAACAGTGCTCTTACACAAATAAAGGACTATTTTAAAATCCATCAAGCAATTAATAGGGTTGTTTTAATCCGTTAAAAGTTCATGAATACATTAATGAATTGTATTATTTTGTTAGTTTTCCATTTAGTCAATTAAAATTTCCAGGAGTTAGATTTTAATACTGACAGTCATTACAAAAGGTTAATCGATATTTTTTTTTTCGCGAAAAGTGTGAATAGAAATTATCTAACCGTATTTTGCAAATTATTTCAAATTCTTCATGGCAGTTTTACAATAGTAAATTATCTTATACAGAAAACCCTTTTCCTGAAGTCAACATTTCGACCATGTACTAGTTTTGAGATTTTGATCAGTGTTTCTTTTTATTAAACACGGTTAAATCAGCACCTGTAAACAATTTCCATTTGACGCACAGACAAAAATGTTTGACAGGCATATGACTCATTTCGTGTCGTATATAGACATTAAATATAATTAAACCACTATAGCTGTTGCTTCAGATTTATTTCAATCATATTTTGTTTCTGTCTTGGTAATGTAGTGGTAACACATTTATAAAACTTCCATTACATTCTAGTGTGAATGCCATTCTACATTCTAGCAAGTGTGAATATCATTGCTGCCAGCTAAAGAAGACAGAGCGGTGGAAAGAAAAGACGTACGTGTGGAATTCACTGTCGTTGAAGATTTACAACTGCAAATACATTTTCTCTCTTGATGTTTCTGACTTGCAATACATAAATTAATATGATAGCAATATCCTCTTGTGAACACCTATGACTCTACCTGGCTGAGCGATGAAGTTACTTGGCAGTGTGGCTAATGTTACTAATGAATGTTATTTTCCATTGCTTTTTAAATTCCTTAATACTTCTTTCTCTCCTTGTTAAAATATATACAGTACTTCTCTTACCCTGGGATACACACCGAGGTGCTGGAGCACCACAGTAGTTATACTTATCGCCACCGTGACGCTGTTTTCAGGCCTATTGGTTGATGCTTAGGTGTCGTTCACATATTACGTAACGCGACAAAAGGGGGAAGGGGATTTGACCTTGCGTTACGAAGTCTGACAAGGGGGAGGAGTGAGTTTACGTCTTCGTTATGTAACGCGTGTTTTTTGCTGTAATATTTTTACTCTCAGATTTATATGCAATATTTTAAACAAATAATTTTATTCAGTTCTTTTCTTTTTATAAATAGATATTTCTATGGTTTGGGGAAATTGCGAACATATAGCCCATATAAACTGAATAATGCAGAAGGGATTCGAAGATGCTATTTGACACCAGCATGACTGGTGGCGAACTCTGCACATATTAAAAAATAATAAAACTCCGTTTTGTTGCTATCGCAGCATTGCATTTACAGCACACGCTTTTCTGGAGTTAGTTGTTAGTGATCGTAAGCACCGCTTGAAAATGCTCTCGCGTTTCCACTCGTATCGCTATTTCTGAGAATATTATTTAAAACTTTTTGATTTCAATCATACCCATTATATACTTCTGTGAAACAAAATAAACTTTGTTTGTCAAATAGTATTTTCAGCGACGGGACGATCCACGATTTGCAGAGCGAAATAAGATATTAAAAACCTAATTCGCCGGTTATTCATCTCGTACTGATTTTTTTTAACTTTTGGATTGGAATATTTCTGGAGACATCGAGTATATTCGCATTCTGGCATGTATTTATTACAAGCAAAGTTTGAAAATTGGTAAACAGAAGTCCAAAGTCTAAAAAAATGTTTGGAATCTGGTTCACAAATGAGATGTCACATGTGGGTGCACTTCGAATCTGTGGTAAACGAGGAAGAGAACTTTGCATCGTAGACACTGGAGAACTTTAAATACAGGAAGCATCCTCGATTTCGAGAAAAAAAAAGGTCGATGTTAGTACTTTAGAGTCTGTTTCACTTGTATCCAATGGCTGTATTTTATCCTTACTAATCATTGGTGACATAAAAGCATGAGTGTGATCTTCTTGGAAAACGACAATGCGTAATTTCGAAGAATTAAGAATGGTTAATTAAACAAACTTATTGGGATTAAAATATTATTACGGTGCTACTATTTTCTAACACTTTGATTTGTTGTCAAAAAAACATTAAAGATACGGAATGGTGCACGAAAAACAGGCCCGGCACGTCAAGAGCATATACAAAAATACATACAAAGCGCCAAGGTTTTTTTTTTTTTTTTTTTTTTTTTTAGTGAAATGTACTTACTTTACTAACTTACTTGCTTTATTTACTGAAGTGATCTTGTGATAGTGTCTTGTCTCTTACAATAGATGCTGGAAAATGACCGCCTTGTGTTTCAATCCATTTTTGTACGCGCACTAATATCTTGTTAATCACGTTTCGCAACTCTGTCACATCAATTGCCAAAATCTGATTAGGAATATTGTCCTTCAAGTCTTCTAATGTTTTTGATTTGTTTGCTCACACTTCTCTTTTTAAATTACCCAACAGATAAAAGTCACAAGTGGTCAGGTCCGGCGAACGAGGCGGCTACAATCCTTTGTTGAGAGTTCTTTCTTCTGTGAATCTTTCACGAATCCGTGGTAATAACTCGAGTGAAGTGTGACAGGTCGCCCCGTTGAAAGAAGGCATAGGAACGTTCGACTACGCGTAAAATTCATCAAATATTCGCATATACACATCACTGTTTACTGTTGTTTTAAAAAGTATGGGACGCACAATCCGACTTGCTGACACAGCACATCAAACTCCTACTTTCTGGTCGTTAATAGGTTCCTCATGAATGTTATGGGAATTGGTTGTTGACCAGTATCTGCTGTTTTGGGTGGTTACATTTCCTGTTAGATGGAACCAGGCTTTATCACTCATAAAGTACAGCATTGGGTTCAACATTCCGTTGTGAATCTTTCAGGTAACCACGTGCAGTAATTCACAAGTTTTTGCTTACGCGTATCTCCCTCCTTCAGTTCTTGGACACATGTCACTTTAGATGGCTTCATCCATAGATCTTTTAAGACACGTCGACAAGACCTACTCGAAATGTTTACTTGTTGCGACAATTTCCGTGTCCACTTCTTTGGACACTGGATCATTCGTGCTTGAATATCCGCGAACACAGCAAGTGTACGAACAGACGGAGTTCGATTGGTTTTTTGGTTCCACATTGCACCTGTAGTACGTTACTTCTTCATCAAATCCTGTATGCTGCTCTTTCTCGGTACCGAAACGTTAGGAAACTTCCTAGCAAAAACGTTCTGCGTTTTCTTCAATGAACCGGTAGACACGAACGCCTCCATTATTGTGATTCTTTCTTGAAGAGGATACATCTCGTTGAGATTTACTTCATACGTCTTAACATAGCTTTCGTACTGAAAACTGACAACACACTAACAAACGTTGTCACCACAGTAGGCGATAAAGATAGTTGTCGCAACAATAGACTATAATGCGCAGTCTGCCTTACTGTGGAGTGCCGGTTTTTCGTGCACCACTCGGTATATTCAGAATACAAGCACTTTGTAATAAAACGTTCTACCATTAAAAATAGTGTTTTTATTGCAATAACCCTCAAAATAAGCAAAATTGGTGAAAAACAAAAATTAAAAAATGTTACGTAACAAAGGGTGGAGGGTTAGGCCTTGTGTTACGAAGTGTGACAATGAGGGGAGGGATACAAATTGGTCAAAAATAGCATTACGTAATATGTCAATAGCTCCTTATGTGTATTCTTATTTTAGGGAGTGACATTTCTGGTGGTAGTTTTCAAGCTATTGCTTAAGTTTCTGAATAGAAGATAAGTAAGAAAACAGGATTCTGCACCACCCCATGTGTGTTTTTACGTTTGTCAAATTAAATGTCGCGAAAATTGTTTTAAGTATTATTAGTGATAGCGAAAGCAAGTGTAGGTTCAAGCAAGTTTACAGACTTTGCACTGAACACGCTAGACCACTACAACGAAACAAAAGGAAATAGTGTCTATTTCGTTCAGTTACTTAACATATATGTATCTACTATCAGTAGGAAAACGCAAGGATCGCCTCTATATTTTCTTTATGGTATGTTGGATTAGGTTGGTGTTAACAAAATGGTTCTGGTCTCCACTAATATTTGTCAACAGAAGGAAATCGTATATAATGAGTTTTTCAAAGAACTTGGAATGCAGTTACCCAGACAATCGATGAAAAATACCTAAAGATGAATATTCCAGGAATTTGTCTACTAGCATAAAAAATATTCTTAGTATTGAAGACCAACCATCATCAATATGTGACTCAACACCAGGTCTTCCGAAGGAAGGACGATATCGAATGTGTTCCAGAAACGACTACAGAGAAAAAAAAAACTTTTTGTACCAGGTCCAAAATAACTGCTTGTATTGAGCAAGAAAAAGTAGTATGTATTTCATGCAGTAAGAAGTAATTATGTTTCTTCAAAATGCAAAGAAATTGCTATTGTGTATTCTCCTATCTGATAAAATTTTATAGATTTGTTAAAGTTAATTTATTATTGCTTTAAGTAGTATTTGATTAAATAGGATGCTCCGGCCACGTGTGTATTCACGGTTTCATATATAGATGTATCATTAAATTGTTTTCAGTTGAAACAAGTAAAGAAGTTGTAGCTAGCATTTTGATTACTCGAAGGTAACTGAGAAACTATACTAAATCAATGTTTCCGTTATAATTTCACTTTAAATACTTTTTGTCAGCTTGCTTATTTTTCAAAAGGTACCATATAGTCTAAATCAATGCAGAGTCGGACAAAACAAAATGCCAATGGTTACCGGTACGACAAAACGAAATAGTATCTCGTTTTACCCGACCACTTCTTGATAAAAATTGATTTTGTCTTATGTACTTAAAAGTAACAATAAGAAAACATGTAAAATGTTGTAAAATTAGTCATCGAAGGAAAGATGGACTATCTGAAAGCTTCCAAGAAATGAAGAGCCTCGTTCTATGTTGCTGGTAAGAGTATCCAGAGTAAGAAGTAGATTTACGTTCTTGTGACAGTGGAGACATGCATGAACGCTGCGGGCAATTTTATGCCCCTGATGTTTGTGTTTCCAAGCCAACAAGCTATCCCTGTTTTACTGTATGATGCACCACCAGGAAATACTGCTGCTTACCATTCCTCTGGTTGGATGCAAAAGGACTTATTTCTACAATGGTTTATGAAGTTCGTAGAGTTCTCTAAGCCATCAAAAGAGAAAGCCGTGTTACTATTGTTAGATGGTTATATAACTACACCAAAAGTATCCAGCTAATTGAGGTTGCCTGAGCAAATAATGTAATTCTGTTGTGCTTCCTGCCCATACTACACATCGCTTACAACAATTGAATGTATGCTTTATGGCACCAATGATCATATACTATTCCCATGGGGTGAAGAAATGCCCCAAATTCACCAGGAAGAGCCCTGACAATTCATAACATTCCGAAACTGTATGGAGCAGCATTTATGAAAGCTGTCTGTGTCCAAACAGCTGAATACATTCTTTGAACCCAGATGTGTTTTCAGACTGGATGTTTGATCTTGCCGAGACAACAAATAAACTCATAAATGAAAACTAGGCTTGCCTGACACTTCCACCAAAAAAAAAAATCAGGTCGCACGTGTCTTAGCCCATCACAGCCGTCGACTTTTCGCCAGGTGACACACCAAGTAGGGTCAATAGGAGGAGGAAACGTGTCGAATGCTTCACCTGTTGGATCTACAAAACTTTTGCATAATGCAGAATCTGGACCTTCGTCTACTTACAGTAAGATATCTACAATTGAAATGTCAGCAATGGGCACACGAAGCTTGTTCTTGATTAGAACCAGAGGACTGTGATGGCGAATTTTGTAAATAATATAAACCTTATCAAGGCGCTTGGATTTAAAATAGACATTTTTTCAGTTTGTTTTGTTTTCCATGATGTCATCGGCCATGTATATATATATTCTTAAATGTTAATGCTTATTATAACCTAAACGTATACTGTTATAACTAATATTGTAGCAAACTAGCGATATACTATACATACTTTTCAATATTTGATATACTTTTTATTACTATCATATTTTATCCTACCGGCATGCCAAAAAGGCATACTTTGACTTAAACACCAAAAATAATAATATTGTGTATAATATATAGTTTTCAACCACGCCCAATTGACAAACTGAAGTAGATATAGCTATCAAGAATTTGGCTAAGTTTCAATGCAATGAGCTAATTTGGAAATGAGATATCTCAGATCTTGCAGTGAGTGTTCCGTATTGACAAACTTTCCCCTACCCGAATTTCTAGTCTATAAGAAAAGGTTTGATGGATACCGTTATTAATTTATTTACTGGCGTTTCGTAACATTACCTGACTCACTTTTCGTATCTTTAATATTTTTTCATTATATTTAAGATTTTTCTTTTTTAAATAATACCGGTGAGTTCATCAAGTAGCCTTAATATGTAATTGACCTAGTAAACCTTTCTTTAAGTACAGGCATCGAAGATGTTACTAAAAACAGTGAAGACGGTTTCCAGGGCTTACTATAAAATGATTTTTTCTTATTCACAATTGTTCTAAAATTGACTCTGGTTCCTGTAGAAACAAATGGCTCGTTCACTGTAGTTTCTTTTCATATTCTATTTATCAACAAGAATATTTACTATCGCCAGACATAGCAATTTTCTCTACAACAAATTACGCTAGAGTACTGATATCTCATTAATCCCAACATGTATTGTATAGGCCACTAAGGCAGGAATCGATTATGTACACTTCCTTTCAACAGTCAGAATGCTAAGAATTCATTTGACATGGCATTAGAGCTTTCGACAGGAAAGTTATGAAAGAGAGAGTATCACAGATTGTCGCTTTTTGTTTCATACCATGATAAAACTAGTGGGAACGAGTAGTGAGTCAAGATATTTTCTCTGCAATGGCAAACTTGGTAGGTCCCTTCGCAAAGAGATCACAGAATGAAATTTTCCAAATAATACCTCGAGTGGTTCTTTCAGAAAGTAATGTTCCTGGTGGCACAACATAGTATTCTAGGGGGCACTGATGATACTTTTCTATTTATTATATTTTAAACGAATTATTTTGGTCTGCTCCCGGGGAGCCACTCTCAGAGCTCCGGGGGGCAGTGCCCTCCCAAAAACAGGTCTGGAAGAAACAATGAATACCAGTGTGCATGAAACAAACGTAGGTATCCAATCTGATAAGCGTCTGCCATTTTCACGCCCTCTCGATTGGTTTCTATACAGATTGCTCCAGTCTGCTTTCATGTTCATCAATGTGGTACGTGGCAACCTTGTAAACTCAGAAATCTTGTAGTTGACAGTGGAATAATTCAGATTTAGGCTCTGGGTCACGTTGAGGTGGTGGATTCTCATAGCCAGTCGAATTCAAACGAAACTATTCAAGAGACACTGGAAACCACGAAGATTGGCAATTTTTGTTATCGAATGTTTTCCCACTGGACCCATTTGTATTTTCATGGCAACGAAATACACTATTTAGTTGTGTCTACACTGATAATTAAATATATGGCGCACTTTGCCTCCTAGCCGGACACCATTGCATCATCATCTCACGTCAGCAATTTCTTGATTAATTTCACGCAACTTTCCAACCTTCTCTATCCTAGACTAGATTTTTTATTTTTTGTAGATTTTCTTCCCCAGATCTTGTATCATTTGGCCCTTCTTTGTCAATTGCTACACTCCTATAGGCACTTTCCTCCTGTAGTTGCCTCCATACCTACTAACGTGATTAATTCATGTATCATAATGTACCCCATCATAATCTCTTGTCTTTTCGAAATGTTATTTACTACACTCCTTTTTCTCCTACAATTTCCAATACTCTCTCATTTGATAACTTGTCCGTCCACCTAATATTCATCATTCTTCTATAACACCACATTTAATTTCTTATATTCTCCTCTTCTGGTGTCACTGTCTTACATAAATACAATGTCACATTCTGAACATATACTTTAATCAAACTTTTCTTCACTTCTATCCCGATGTTTCCGGTTAAAAGCTTGTGTTTTTCTTCAAATGTCTTCTTCACCTAAGCTATTCTGGATCTTTCATTTTGTTTGCACCTCGCTAGTTTACTCCCTAATTAATAGAATCCCTCCACTTCTTCCAGCACGTGATCTCTTATTTTGCTCGACATTTTACTAGTTTTTTAGTGTATCTCATAATTTTTGTTTTGCTCTTGTTAATCTTCATGTTGAATTTGCTGCAAAGTAGTTGTTGCACACCGTTTGCACCTGTCTCTATTTTTTCTCACAGTCTGGTAGGTAACATTGCGATATCGTATGCAAATCTAAGCATGTTATTTCTGCCCACGAAGAATTATTTCTATGTTGTGAGCATCCTTGATATAGTTTATGCTTCTTCAATGTACAGCTTAAACAAGATTGGTGTAGATAAGCATCTTTTCCTAATCCCTCTCTGAATTGCTGCATCTCTTTTCTATCCTTCTATCTCAATTGTTACCTTGTGTTCTTTATACTCGTTACATTATTCTTCACTAACTATAGTTTATTCTTGTTTCGTTCAGAATTTTGAACATTTTGTTCCATTCTACGATATCAAACGCTTTTTCCAGGTCCACAAATTCTACGTAAATTGCTCTTTCCACTCAAATTCATTCTTCTATCAATCCTGTTAATGCAAGTATTGCTTCCCTTATTCCTACTTGGTTTCTGAATCCAAATTGCTCATCCTGAAATACCTCTTCTATCTTGGTTCCCAATCTTCTATAGGTATATTTATCAAGATTTTTGAGGCTATCTTAAGCAATCTTATCTTCTGTGATCCTTGCATTTATCAACACGTACTGTTTTGGTACTTCCACTTTCCTTCTTGTGTGGAAGTCTGTAAGCACCTGCCTGTCTCCAAGAATCTTGTTAATTAATTTATACAATCTGTCCTCAGCTTTCTGTCCAGCATTTTGTAAGATTTTGATTGGTATCTCATCTACGACAGAAGATTGTCCATTTCGTAGCTGCTTTCTCATACTTTGAACTGAAACGAAGTCTGCTCTTTCCTGTTCTTCTACTTTCGCCATGTTTTCTAATTGTTCTAATTGTTTGTCCCTTCCATAGAGCATTTCTAAGTATTTCTTCCATATTTTCACTTTACTTTCAGCTTTAATCATTGGTCTTCGGTTTTTTTCTTTAGTGCAATGGTCTTTGGTCTCCGTGGTTTGAAGTTCATCCTAATCTTATAAATCATATCTACTCTTCCTGTGTTCTCACCCTTTTTTATTTCATCGCATTGTAGTCTTATTTACTTCTTGGGAAGTCTGCACTTACAAATGATCCGATTTCTTATTCTTTATTCTGTATCTTAGTCTCAATATTGTTGACGTTCTTTAATTTCCTTCTCTCATCCATATTATATATGTCCTCCACTACCCCTGCCTTAACCGTGTTCATACGGTCTTACTGGCAGACGCATCTGCCTCCAACTCTCAATAATCTCTCTCTAGCACTTTATCTCTACTCTCTTTTCGTTTTAATCTTTCCCAAAAACTGGGCGTGGGGCTCACATTTTTTACCTGATACCTTATAATTAAATCAGGACTTGTATCATCTATTTATTCCTTAATCGGAAAAATTGAAAACAAATATTATTAAACAAAGTACATAGATACATACAAATAAAAGACAAAGGACACAACATAACAGGACAATATTAATCCTTAAGTCCATTAAGTCCAAAATTTCATTGGTGGTTCATTTTTTCCTTGTTATCTTTTCTTTGTGATTTAATACTTCGTTTGTGGTAGTAAGCAGTTTATTTCTTATAAATGACCATTCCTTGTTAATTTCTTCTTTCGTTGGCTCTTGTGCTCTCTTATCTACAGTCTTTCTTGCAATACTTTCTAAACCTGCTTTGATTTTTTATCATACCCGTATCAAGTCTTCCATTTCCTCTTCTTTCTCCCTAACTTCTTAAATTTCTACTCACTTTTCGTCATGCTCAAGTTGTGGTCACTGTCCATATCCATTCCTGGCTAATTTGCACAGTTCTTAATTTGGTTTCTAAATTTTTTCTTAGAAAGTATACAATTCACTTGGTAACTCTGTAAATTTCGTGGCATTTTCCATGAATAAATCCTACCCTTGTTTCTTGAACACGAATTTGCAACTATCAGCTTGTTTTTCACGCAAAGTTCAATCAATCTTTGTCCTCTTTTCTTGAGCTTTCTTAGCCTATATTTTCTTACTGTTTTCCCTTCTGCACCTTCTCCTACGATCATATTCCAATCACCTATCCGAATTAGATTTCCTTCTTCTTTTACGTTCTTCGTGACATTATCAATAGTTTCAAAAACTTGATTTCCTTCTCTATTATCGTGCGTTGTCCTTGGCATATGTGAGGTGTGTTCAAAAATTATCGAACTTTTGGTTGGCAAAAATACAATTATTGTTTTGGAAATCCGAAACACTAATCCCCTTGAAAGTAATAGACTTGGTAATGAACATATTTTTCCCAGCGCTCCCACCATTTATACAAACACTTCTCGAACGCAGTAGTTGGAATGGTGAGAAACGTTGCCGTCACATTCCACGTGATGTTTACTCTTGATTTTAATCGAGTCTCTTTTAGTGGCATTTTCAGCTTGGGAAATAACCAAAAGTAACACGGAGCCATTCCGGGTGAGTAGGGAGTCTTCATACGGAGTCATGTCAGCTGAGTAGGGAGTCCTATGACACGCAATAAAGTTGTATTTGGCGATGAAAGTCTGAATCAAATTTCGTGGAGGCCCTCCTCATGACTATTTCAAGTTCAAAATTGGATATACCGATCCGATTGAATGATTTCCGTTTGGGCATCACCAAACGTTTGGCAATGTTTGATGCAATATTGCTGTACAAGTTATTTTTTTTTGTAATTTTACAAAAAAAAAAAAAAAAAAAACTGAAATCCGACAACTGGTCACTACACGTCTTCATTCGTACGCCAAATGCCAGGGACTGACGCTTTGGAAAAAATCACGACTGCACATAAGTGTTCCCTTTACATCTACACTGAAGAAAATCTTCCGTACTACATTGATTTACGGGATAAAAAAAAAATAGGTTCTATACTTTTTGAATACACCTCGTATACCTGGATAATAGTTGTATCCCTTTCTTTCGTAGCTAGCATTACTGCCATTATTAATTATGTTACAACTTATTACTCATTATCCTATTTTGTTGTTCATTATAAATCCAACTCAAGCTACGCCGTTTTCTGTACCCAAGTCAAATTCTATATTCATCTGACCAGAAATCAATTTGCTCTTTCAGTTTTGCTTCGCTGATTCACCACTTTAACCACGTTTATATTCTTCAGATTTTCTCCCTTCCCTCCCATGTTTAGACTCCTGACATTCCATCCTCTTATTTGTATTGCCTATCCCTGACTAAGCCGTTTCTTGCTCTCCACAAAATCCGTGGAGCATACTGCGGGTTATGTTTAGCAGAAGGTGTCCAAAAACACACAATTTACGGGAGAAATGAATAATGCAAGTTCTTAGACCTAACATAACGTAACCAAATCTAACCTAAACTAATCTTAACTAACCTCAGTAATCTTAACTAACCTAAACTAACCTAATATTAGTAGAAATAAGCGAAATTCTATCATTTTTTTTTTTGGAAAATTATGCTGGACCCCCACACTAACACAATGTAATCTAATCTAATCTAATCTAACCTGAACTAATCTAAACGCACTTAAACTAACGTAACCTAAACTAACCTAACCTAATGTGAACAGAAATGTCCGAAATTGTAACATTTTTGAGAAACAATTGCTGGACCCCTTCTGCTAAACATTATCCCATACTGCATTTGCAGAATGACATTTTGAGTTTATCGCTTTACCCTTTGATGTAATACAGTTTTAAAAATTACCTTTCCAAATGTTTTGGTGTTCTTGAGAAGATACCGTGATGCCTTCCTGCTGTTTTTTACCGGTTAGAAGTGCAGTTTTTGCCGATATTTTACTACTTTCCTCCGTTGTGCACTGCTCTTGCAGGTACAGCTAAATTTTCCCTTAGACCATTACCTTCGCTGTGAGCACCACTCTATACCCCAAAGTATCTTTACCCAGGACTCGCCACCTAAGACGCATGTGCACGCACCCGTAGAAGATCGGAGTTAAAAATAAATCCTAAATTTTTTTCCCGACAACGTACTCACAATTCCTGAGGCGACTGAAGGAGGAAGAGGAATGAACATCCGATGTTACAAATATAAGACAACTAGGTGGATCTATGAACTGGACATAATATACTAAAGTTGGTCTTTTAGTTCAGGGCTACATGCAGATGTCACTGTAACGGAGAATCTATTAATTTTAAAATTTACAATAGTAATTTTATTACAACGAGCAAAAAAATATAAAAGAATTAACAGTGAGAGAAAGAGGGAAAAGTAAACATATATGTCCCCAAAGATCAATTTAAAAAATAGACTAGCTTAATACATTAATTAATTCTCCAAACATATGTACTGATTTTCTCTTTAACATGTTTAGAAAAATAATCGTAAGCATGGAGAAATATTTTGTATTATAATTATGTTCTCTTTCAGAATAATTATGTACTTCCTGTACATGGTCACGGTTAATTAAAAACACTAGTATCACTAAAAAAATTAATGCACAAAATGACTGATATTAACACAAAATTTAACTTCAACCTAATGACGGGCCATGCCAAATCAATCGACCATTCGATTCAATCATGATTTTAGAAAGAATTATAGTCGACTGCATGTTCATGTGACTTAACGTCATTTATCATTGAACCAGGTCGTATCAAACAATACCAATTAAAACCTAACATACCCACGCTTTGATAATTTAGATAATAGCATCTATCATCTATTATAGAAGTTTAAAGGGAAGATAGTAATAGCCGAGATTAGAAAGTAGGGTAGTACAGTAGAAATATGGAGGTGCAGGTACCATCAAAGAATTTCGGAGATGGCACCACCTACTTATATATTATCTCCCATATCTAATCTACCATAAAATAAGACCACCAAAATTTAATAATAATTTTCCTAGACGCAAAACTCATAACGTCATAAAGGTTTCTTTCGACATTCTTTCTCTATTTGGTTATAGAAAGATGTGCGGGGAAAAGAGCCATGATGTGGCATTGCTAATGCCTTCTTTACTTTCAGTGTCATTTCAGTATCACCAACATCTCATTCTAGCAGCTGTAAGCCGAGATAGCAAATAGCCCCGTTTTCATGTTTCTAGAGCAACTGCACAGGTAACAGAGACCTGTGTTGCAAAATGGGCCGGACGAAACAGGACAACCTTCTATATTAAATATGTTTGCAGGTATTGATTGCAGCGAACGAAGATGGTTTGTTTCATAAAAATATATTCTCCGTTAAATCTTATGTACAACAATAACATCCTATTCTTACATTACCACTACTAACACCCAAGCTCACTTTTCCCCATCTTCTTCGCTGGAGTTTTTCCAGTATCTTGAGCATCTTTCGACAGGAGGTCGTTACCGTTTCTTCAGACAAGCTTGATCCCTCTCTCGAAGTCAAATTCCTATCTTCTTTGTTTCACTTTCTTTCTTCTACTAAAGTGGTCCCGCGCAACGTAGTCGCTAATGCTCTCACCTTTCATGCGAGTGGTCCCAGATTCAATTCGCAGTACATGACTCAGGCGAAAAGGTGTTATAGCTTTTTCAGGCAAGAAATCCTGAATGCATGTTTTCTCCTGGGACTTTTTCTTTTACGCCTTGCAAATCTCGAGATAGTCCATAACATATAAGTCACAGGTCGCTAGTCCTCTTTTACCGATGAGTGCTGGCCCAGAGACGTAATCCCTCATACGGGACTAGCTTAAGCCATATATAACGGTAACACCCAGAAATATGTATAATTGCTTCTACTACACAACTAATGATGGAGGCCGTCTCACAGAAATAGTTTACACTGAGAAAAATCCGTTCTCCGGACAGCGGTATATTGTACAAATGTACGGAATCCTCTTATTTATTAAAGAAATCAGTAAAAAACCTACGTTATCCATATACTACATACTTTTCCCGCCTAGATGTTACATCATGCCGTTGTAGGATGTCTGATATCTAACAGTCTTCCTTATATTACATACATACATACATACATACATACATATATATATATATATATATATATATATATATATATATATATATATATATATATATATATATATATATATATATATATGTGTGTGTGTGTGTGTGTGTGTGTGTGTGTGTGCGTTACCTTCGTCTGCTATATGTTATACACGTCCATTTGTATGTGAGATCCTGACCGCCTATATTGTTTCATACGGAAAGTACGTATAGATGGAACATTTATACAGAAAGTATTATAAAACATGCGTTTTCAGTTATACGTTTGCTGTACGTTAAGTCCAAAAACTTCAGGAATTGTGCATATAACCTACCTTTATAAGTACGCCACCTACATTTTTTCTCGGTGTACCAATGTCATTATAATGCTTTAATAGAGTCCTTTTAATTACTAATGGAGAGACCTGTAGAGTTTGGTTGTGGTCTCATTCACGGAGTGTATGTTTGTTTGGACATTTTATTCTACTTCTGCATAAGTGTTCAAGAAATTAATAGTTGTTTAAAGAGGAAAGACCATTTAAATAGCATGCCACATAATCTATGCAGTATTTCCTATTTATATATATATTTTTAAAAAAAGGTGTGTGAGTAAGGATAATATCCAGGAATGTTATACAATCATGTTAAGATATGCGTAATGTTGGTTGTGAAAAGAAATAGGGCACAATGAGAATCTCTTATAATAAACACTTATCTTCAAAGACGTCACTACATGCGCAATAGTCGTATATACAACATATGAGTCTATTCGCTTCCATTTGTCATTGCGGGTGTGGAGTTTAAATAATTAAATTAAGGAATTAGGGAATATCTGCAGAAACACCGCAAGAGCCAACCGAGTACTTACAGAAAATATTTGTTGAGCCAATAGCTATTCCTAGTTTCTTGAGAACATTGGCTTTTATAATTGGCGGACCATTTGTGCACATGCAACATTTTCGATTTTTTCACTTTGTGGATTTTTAGACGAAAAAACATAATGAAAAGTAGAATTATAATTTCCAAACTTTTATATTTCTGACAGTTTATCGACTAAGATTTGACATATACCGTAATAAACAGGAAACGATCATTTATTGATACTTTAGACAAAGTTGTCACTTTCAAATATCTAGGATCAGAATTAACAGACCAAAACTAGTTCACGAAGAAATTAAATGTCGACTGAAAGCATGGAATTTGTTCTATTATTCAATCCAATCTTTTTAGTCTTTACGAAATTCTGTCGAGGAGTTTGAAGCTTGCAATATATATAAAAAAAAGATAATAATTATGATCCTTGTACTGTATGGTTGCAAAACGTAGTCGCTTACTTTGAGAAGAAAACGCAAAGTATATCAAAATAAAATTCTGAGGTAAATATTCGGACCCAAGAGGAACGGGAATGTGGAATGTTGGAAATTTCATAACGAGGAACCTTATAATTTATAACGTTTAACTCTTTAATTGGCAAGCATTGATAGTATTACCATTAAAATATTTATTTACTTTTACGGTTAAACCATGTCTTCCTGATCATAATTTCGTAATTTTTAAAGTATTTTTATAGGATGTTTATTTCAAAGCAACATTGCCATAAAATAGGTCTTATGTGTAGCTACTGAGCAGCATTGCCCTATTATGGTCAAATGTCATAAGAATATACTCAGTAATTAGCAGCAGTTTCGTTGAAATATTTTCCTACAGAGCAACAAACCACAAATAAGAAAAAAATAGAAAAAGAACTTTCGCGGGACGTAGGAAATGAAGCTTCTACAATACTAAATTTGACTGTTCCATGTTGACGAAGATTAGAAGTATCTAAAGAAGTGACCCGCAAATAATATATATTAATATTGTTTGAAAGCCATAATGCCAATTAAATGATCACTAAAGTTATAATTCGTGCGGATAACATAATAGAATGATATGTTGCTTGTAAGCAACACTGGCAAATAAAGGGTTAACTAACATGGTGAAGATCATTATGTCTTGGAGGATTAGATGAGAATGACATATAGTCTGAATGGAGGGAAGTAGTAATGCTTTTCAAAATTTTAACTGGAAACTTAATCGGAAAAAGACCATCAGGAAGACGTAGGGAAATGGGACATCAATGTTTTGATGGGTTTTGAAACCATAAGAATACAAAGCACAAACTAGATACAATTGGATAAGGATTGTAGTCAATGGAATGCTTTTGTTAACGCGGCATTGAACCTCCGGGTTCCATACTCCATAAAGTTATTTAGTTCTCTCCCTGAAACCACATCGCTCGACATATTTCAGACGACCAGGAAGTGAAAACAAAAAGCTCTGCGGAAATACATTTTTATACTAGGAATGTCAAGGTTTACATTGCAGAAGTCGTCTGTTATTTATTTAGAAGTTCATTGCATAAAGTGCGTTCATGCTACTAACATTGCTTTCACGTTTATTTCAGTCTAGACAGTAAGTAAAGGGTGTTCACAATTTTACTATACTACAGGGTGTCCGAGAAGTCCTTCCCTGATTACAGAAATTGATAACTCAGGCTAGAAATACGATAGAAATATGAAACTGGTGTTGAATTGTTTACAAACTATAAAAGTTTTGGTCACATCAGTACACTTCCACATGAGCACCCTTGGTAGCACGTAGCACATCTAGGCGATATTCAGTTTCCATCCACACATTAGCCAATATCACTGGGGGGATCGATGCAACGACTGTGGTTATTCGTTGCTTCAGGGTTTCAAGATCTGGTACACGTGTTCGGTAGACCTCATCCTTGACATAACCCCATAAAAAGAAGTCTAATGGGGTTATGTCAGGAGAGCGTGGAGGCCAAGCTGTTGGTCCATCACGACCAATCCATCGCCCAGGAAATGTCCTATCGAGATAGGCACGGACGTCCAAACCCCAATGAGGTGGTGCACCGTCTTGCTGAAAAACGACATCAGGGCGATACTGAAGCAGCTGAGGAACAGCATACAGCTGCAACATATCCAGGTACACTGCAGATGTGATGGTATCCTCAGCGAAGAAGAATGGCCCGATAATTCGATCGTGCAATAACGCGCACCAAACATTCACCTTTGGACTGCCTCTGGTGAACTCCCTGACCTCCCTGGGGGGTTCTGAACCTAACCTAACCTAACCTAACCAAATGCGTACATTATGGCGATTCACTTCTCCACTGACAAAGAATGTCGCTTCGTCGGAAAAGGCAATTCGTCTGAGATAACCATTATCGTCCTCAATACGTGATAGCATTTCGACCGCAAAGTCATATCGACGTGTACCGTCGTCGGGCAACAAGGCCTGAACGAGTTGCACTTTGTAAGCACGAAACAATAAACGACACAGACAAAAACTTTTATAGTTTGTAAACAATTCAACGCCAGTTTCATATTTCTATCTTATTTCTAGCCTGAGTTATCAATTTCTGTAATCAGGGAAGGACTTCTCGGACACCCTGTACAATTCAGTGGTTCTAGAAGCCTCCATAATATGAGAGAGTAAGAAGGGAATTAAAATGAAATAAAATCTTCGAGTTTAACGTCCTACGATTATGGCTTTTAGGCTAAGGGAGACTATGATTAATGCAAGTGGATGATGATGATGAAAGACTTGGTGGAATGAGAATGTGGAAGGAAACGGGAGTACCCTGAGAAATCCCACAAGCACGATGTTGTCTACTACACATTTACTTGGCAGGGGGTCGAACCAGAGACCTACGCAGCAGAGGTAATCGCTCTACCAGTGAGCGCCACCACATCCACGAGAAAGAAATAGTCACTTTATTTAATATTTGATCATAAAAATTTAAACGGTTTGGTTATGTCGTTTGTAAATGCATCCCGTTTACCACACACAATAAAAACATCTTAACTTGTTTCTAGGCACTATCGTTCCAAAGCATAGCCAATACTGAACTATCGTACCATACAGTGAGATACACTCTTATCTTACTGTTTGTAACTGATTCGAGTCATTATGACAGTAATTATTGTAGTAGAAGCCATGGTTTACTAATATTGATAGTGCCATTAAGTATACTAATCACCAGAGCCGTGCCGTGGAAAATCAGCGCCCGGGGCGAGAGTATACGACGGCGCCCCCATACATACCTGTATATTCCAAGCAATTTTTCGTATCTTTTTTCCTTTTTTCTCCCGAATCTTTCTCCTCCCTTATTTCGGCGCCATCGCCCCGCTCGCCCCCTGCCCCCCACGACACGGCCCTGTTAATCGCTACTGTTTCTAACAACATTGTTTGTAACGTCCCATTTGTAACACAATAAAATCTTTATGCTTATTAGTAAGAGCCACACGGGGAGATAGTTAAAGAATACTGTATAGAAAATTTGTCTCATTTTGAAGGATCATATACCTATACTCTCGCATATAATCAATATCTCAATCGGCCAAAGGAGATTCAAATTTCATTGATAGAATTATCTATGGGTACGAACACTATAAGGCTTTTTAATAAGTTGAATTTGTCTGCAGTTTCCAACAAGACTTGTAAATTAGTATTATTATTCTTTAAATAGATTGAGTCTCCACATCCCCATTCTTCTATAAATACATCAGGAATCAATAATTTAATGATCAGAACTAACTAGAGATTCTAATTAGTGCTTGCGGAAGTAAAGACACATGAATTATACAATTATTGTCAGGTTCCTCTAAGATGCTGAGTACGAAATCTCTGTAGATGAATCAATATAGTGACGTGTAGGTAGCTAAACATGAATGTAGTCATGGGCTTGATTTTCTAGGAGGTACTTTACTTTTATATAAATCCGGGTAATTGTTTAAGTGCCATTTTTAAACAGCACTTGTAATCTCATGTAGACTCAGTGCTGATAAAAATACCTTAGTCAAACACAGGGTTGAAAAAACATGTTTAAAAGAACAGAAAGAACGTCTTTTTTCTTTAAAACATGGGCTTTTTCTTTAAAACGTTTTTAATGTTTAAAACAAATTATTGTGTTTTAAACAAATAAATGTTTAAAATGTTTATTTTGTCTAAAACAATAATCTAAATAAACATATTTGTTACATTTTTACACGCTCACAGATATTACTTGCCATCTAATCGTTAGACCAAATTTCGGGAACTTTCCTAATTTTGATCTTCCTAATTTCGAATTTCTTTCCTTATTTCATTTGATTCTAGTCACTGCTCTTTTCTTTGAGTTCTATTGTATTTGTCAAAGTATTTCTTATAGCTTTTGACGTGAGAATTGTTCATTATTGTGAAATGATAGTGACGAAAAAATACTCAAGTTTTGAATTTGTGAATTGGATTTTAGAATAATGTATAGTGCGTTATGCTTGGAATTTAAGAAATGTTCAAATACTTCACTTGAATTTCTGTTGGTTTAGTTATAGACACATTGTTTTGCAGACTTTCGATCAGTAACTGCTGTTATAATAAGAATGTAACTCTGCTTGTAATTTACTCCACGCACAACTCCTGCAGAGGATGGGTTGTGTTTATTAGAAAATTAGCTTAGCTTCTTCAATCTTATATGTTAGATGTTTTAAACATGCTCAACCACCCTCGAAAAAATACGTTTAAAACAATGTGTTTAAAACGTTTAAAACAAACTTAATAAAACAACAGGTTTTAAACACTTGTTTTATACATTTTGTTTTAAACATAGCAAGCCTGGTCAAACCAATATATTTTTTCAAATAGTTTTAAGATCCGCCGCAAAAACTAAAACACTGTTTCAATATTCTGAAGACGATTTTTTCTAGAGAAAATTGCTAAAAGTTTGTCGCAAACCTTCACTACCTGTATCCCAAATATGCGACATCTCTAAACTGTGTCGAAGGAAGATAGGCCTATAGTTAAAACATTCCTTTACAATGAACATCGTTAAAATATTCTGAAAACACAACGTATTTAATTACATTTTTACTGACACACAGTCATTCATTACTATTCATTGCTGAATCACACAGTGAACGATTAACGTTTGCCCTATGAGATTGTGTGTACTGATCTGTGTTTCTGATATAGACACTTGATTTATCGAATGTGTGAACATTTTATTGGAATCCTCCTGTAAAAACATTAAATATCGTAAATTATTTTGTTTTCTTACTCATCCTTAATTTTAATACGCTTTATTCACTGTGTCTCTTTTTTCATACAGGGTGTACCAGAAGTAGTGACTCACCTTATAAGTGATCAGTACATTTTTATTATAGACAAGAATGGCAATGGCATGAAACAAAATTTGTAGGTACAGAGGAACGATGTAAGAATCAAGTACTTTACAGTATCTAATCCTTATTCTCCGTTTGGAAGTCCACCTGACAGCCATTAACATCGATGCATGCTTGCATCCGGAGATGCGCATTTCTGCATGCATCTCGGCACATCTGAACTAGAATGTTGTTGAATTCCTCGCTGATTCGCGGCGTCAATTTCGCAACACTGTTTATGGGTCTTGCATATACCTTGTCCTTCAAATGTCCCCATATGAAGAAGTCAGGAAACTTGAGGTCTGGTGAACGTCGTGGCCACTCTACTGTTCCCTGACGATCATTTCATCGCACGGGGAAGGTCCTGTTCAAAGAGACACGGACAATCCGGGCAAAGTGTGGTGAAGCACCATCTTGCTGCAACCACAACGTGTCAAAATCATCCCTCTCCTGTAACAGAGGATCACAGACTCCTCCAGTAAGTTCAAATACGTCTCCCTAGTCACTGAACCATCAAGAAAAATCGGCCCCAGCACACCGTCAAGCGTTACCCTACCTCAAACAATCACACCAGGACTCTGGTGATTATGTTCAATCACCACATTTGGATTTTCAGGATGCCCTTACACACAGTTGTGACGGTTCGCTGGTCCTGATACATGGGACTTTGCCTTGTACGCCCAAGTTATGTGGTTCTCGAAATCAGGATTTTCCTCCACCGTCCGCAGTTACTACTCAGCAAACTCGATACGGCTCTCGGGATCGTCCTCATTGAGTGCTTGCAGCAGGCAAAGATGATACGGGCGCAGTTTCAGATCCTTGAAAACCCTGGCAACCGTTACTTCGAGATATTCAGGGCGCGGAACAATAAGTCAGTCACTAGTTGTGGGGCACCCGGTACAGAAGAGTAAAACACGTGAAACGAAACATATATATCAGAATACTAAACTATATACCTTCATTGCTATTAACGGTAATAATCAAACATTGCAATGTTGGATTATGTACTCATCTGTGATTGGACTTTTCTTATATGCATTCAATACGGCCAAATGTCATGTAGTTTTATTAAAGTAACTTTTGAAAACTATATTAGACGTTCATATCATTTTAGTTCAGGTATATTTTAAAAACTTAGTTCAGTTCCTATTAACCAATGTTAGGCTGTATTCTAGACAGTTTTATATTCACTAACAGAATAATTCAGGATATTTTATACAGATTAAACAGTGACTAAATATACCTTCTAAAGGATGTTCACGATATGTTTAAACAGTGATTCATTTTAAATTATTTATTTTGTGGTATGACATGCGTAAAATAGATGAAACATAGGGGGGATCTACAGTCGAGTATATTCAAGTTTGATTGAATATCACTATGCCAAGTTATAAGCATCGTGCAAAGAAATAATGATATATTATTTCAAAGCAATACTGTCTCATTATATTATGATTAAATTCTGAGAATACTCAACTCTTGTGGATCTCCTTCAGTACTAAGATGTCTGTCAAGAGTGTCTGGTATTACAGTAGTATCAAATTAACTCGATTTGTTGGCAACACTGTTTCACACACACAAGGATACACATACACAATTTAAGTCGCTTGGGAAATCAGTGTAGGGGACTCTCTTTCCCCACCAAAACCATCCATTCCTAGTGTTTCATGAAAGCTTAAAACCAAACCACAAACAGCCCTTCCGTTTGGCATATTCAAACAACAAACTCAAAAAAAGTGTTTGGAAATGTGTAGCAAAGCGTGTGTGGGAGTCCGTGAATAGATACAGTGCTTATATCAAGAAACGCTTACACGTTACCAAAGTGTGTCTGTGCATATTTACTGAGAGACCAAGTAACAGGTAAATTGTTCCCCTTCAACATATAGTTTTCAACGTCATTGTTCAGTGTTTGAAATGTATTGATGTCAAAAGTGTTTTTCTTTTACTTAGCAAGAACAATTCTTGGAATTGTCTTTCTGTCAATACAATTTCCTGCGTAAGCTTCGAAGGAAGGATTTCTGATAACTAAATTTTTACATAAATATTTCAGGACAAAGTAATTGTTTTCAAGTTTTTCTTTTCTATTTCTGACGTATTCAGTTAGAAGGACCAAATCTATTTGAAAATGAAAAGCAATGGTTATAATTCATTCTATACGAAATGTTAAAGAACATTAGCACAGGTTAAAAGGAGGTTCAACACAGGAAGTTAACGCGAATCGCGTCTTAAATCTACCGATTAGCGGAAAATAAAATGTCCACAGGTGAGAATACACCAAAAAATATATCACAAAGAGCAGAAAAATATGGGTCTGCAAGTGTAAATCCTAATGAGTAGTTTTTGAGAAAAAAACAGTTCTGGGAAACTTTAAATCATGGTGGAGTTTAACCATGTAACTTATTAAGTCGAAACTGACAGAGAAGTATACAGTGATGAATGTTTTTCATTGTGACACATTAGGACACAATTAATCCAATGTTAATCACATGATAATCATTAAGCCTTTGTCGAATTTTCGCGATCGCAAATGCTTTCTTGAGTCTTCCTACGAAAAAGGTTGCGGAAGCCAAAGTTCGTCTTTCCGAAAGAAGTCTTCTTGGCTCCCTTGCTCATGTCAGTGCGGCCCCGTGAGCCAGTAAAAGTTCGTACTTAGGAAAGGGCCCTTCTAGTTCGTAACGGCCTTGCGCTTATTCACTTTCATCTGTTGTCTCATGCGTACACCGTTCATATTTACTACCCAACTCTCCTCTTCAGGCACTCCCCTGAAAAATAGACGAGTCATTTGTCTCCTTTACTTTCTATGTTCACAGGAAAAGATGTATTACAGAATGTAGACAAAGAAACGTTAATTTATTTGATTGTCTCATCAACTGAAGAACTGTATAAAAGATTGTCCAAGTAACTGAAGTAACTTCACGATTACGTTTGATTGTCTCAGTTTTATTGTAACTTTTTTGGCGATCTGTTTTGAGTTTAATGTCTCGTTCAGCAACGAAGTTACATGAGAGGTGGACCTACTGATTAACGTGGAATCCAACCCACATGAGCTACCGGGTCTCAATCGCAAGATCTCTTTCGAACTTCACATTTAATCGATACAGAAAATATAATTTTGTCGCTTATCACATTTTGCAACTGACGTGTTAAGTTTGCAACTGATGTGTTAAGTTTATATTCATTCATACATACATATATCGGAGGGGGAGCTTCAAGGATCCGCGCCAAGGGCCCTGAACTAGACCAGTCCGACACTGGGAGCCATACGGTGTGATTAATGAGGTTTCTCCCACAGAGAAGTATACAGTAATGAATATTTTTCATTGTAACACTAGCCAGAAGGAGCCATACCGTATGATTAATGACGTTTAGCCCACAGTAATAGTCTATTATTTCCACCTGAACGACGATCTTATGTCTACCAAAATCCCCATTTATTATGACTTCATGTTGACTACTCATCTGTCACATTGGCCCCAAGTTTACTTAGACATCGTATCTTCTCACTGTCATTGAGAAAGCCAAAACCCGATTCAATTTACTCAAACGACTAGTTGGTACCGCATAGGTCTCCATTCTCACCTTCTCTTCAACACTTACAAAGTTCACGTGCGCCCTATACTAACTTATGGACACACATCTTGGTTGCCGGCTCCTCTTAAGTACTATCTTATGTTAGTGACACTCGCACGCTATGCGTTTCGATTAGCCTTTCGCATCCAGCTTCATTTCCCTATCACGCTTTCTGTATGGTCGCATTCGTTTTCTTCCGCTCTTATCTCATCTTGAGGCCTTCCAATCAAACTATATTAGGAAACGTATTGAAGCTGCTGACCCTATATTTCTGAATATTCTCTAAAATAACAGAGACTATGAGATGATAGCATTTCATTATGAGATGACAGAGAACATTTCAAGAACGTTTATCATCTCACATTGGCCGAGAGAACGTTGATTATGAAGTTTGTGACGTTTATCTTCCTAGTAAAATTTCACCACTCATCTAATTACATATCTAATTCACACAAAAACTACTACTAACAGGGCCATCTTTGTCTTCATTAGTTCCTGGATCGTCCTAGAAACAAGAAATAACAGCATTTATATCACTAACATGGTACCCGCGTATTGTGGCATCGTCCCACCCAACACAAGTACATACTGATCATGTGTAAAGAATGTTCCTCGAGGTACATTGGAATGTACATGATAGGTACGTGAATAGAGCAATCATGTGAAATACACATGTAAGGAATAAGGTTACTTCCGCCCAAAAGTACGTGCATGACACATACCGAGGAATGTATCTATTATGTGTATATCACGTACCGTGTATGTACTTGACACATTTACTTGGCATTGGCATGTGCCAGGAATGTACTAGGCATGTCAGTAATGTTCCTTAGGGCAGTGCTATGCAACTGGGGGTGCGAGTACTTCAATACTAAAACCTTAACGCTTCAATTTTACGTTCGAATTTAGAAGCTTGTACTTTTAAAAAAATCCAAGCAACTAACTCTAAAAATATATGCCCTTTTCCGGCATCTGTGTGGCAATTTAACTATCTATTAAAATACTACAGTAACATTTACGAGCGACCGAGCTCTAACATATATTCTTAGCATTCAAACCTTTGATTTACGGTTATTTGTGATTTCACGTGTATAACAAAGACAAATATTTTTAAAAGAGTGTAGTTTAAATAAATTACTGAAATAAATATTTTTCACAAAGTTTATCCTTTTAAATTATTGTTCAAAGGCCTTTGCCTTTAGTAAGCCTTCTCCGAAATACATGCAAATGAATTGTGCTGCCATCTTTGGAGCTCTTTTAAAATACACATATATGTTTCTCGACAATGAGATCTCAGAAACTACAGGCTCTAGAAAGATGACGTTTTCACTGATCGATTGCAAATTTCATGTAGATTATCCAGTTCTAATTGAATATTTAAAAAACATGGGCACTATTTCTTTAGTACATTTTTACGGGTACATTGGAAGTGTTGAACTTTCAAAAAATTAAATAAAACATCACATCCTAATCATTACACATTCCAACACCACACTGTTGTATATAGCGGTTGTATATGTCTCCGGCATTTGTTTCATAGCCAAATAATAATGGAAAAGGAAGGATAACCATTTCTCCAGTCTAAGATGAACTTTTTTGGGGAGTGTTTTTCCCAATAAGCACCATATATAACTGACAATATATTAATTTTGTATGTATATTACAATGTGGCTAAACTCAGAAAGTGGCTATAGAAGTGAAAAGCATATGGTTAAAAAGCCACTATTGGCTCTTTGGAAATTATGTGACTAACGACGTTCTCAAAATGGCCAGATCTCGTCACAAAGTGGCTAAATTGGCAACCCTAGTCGCAATACGAAGCAACTTACGCACAACCATGCCATGGTACATGGGGTATGTGCCATTCACATTCCTCACATTCCAGTGAAGCATATAAAAGTACCTTGCAAGTGTCAGAAATTCCTCGAAAGGCACGTACCTAGCGACACGTGCTATGCATATGAAATGTACATGTTTCAAGTACCAGGTACGTAAACGGTACATATGGAACTTAAATGGCACGTTCCTAGAATGTACCTGGTTGGGTGGGGTAGCACTTTAGGTTCTTGGAATTCGCCATTATCACTGTATTAACTGTCGTCTATTCACGTGTATCGATCCTTATGCCTTTATATCTCTTGATGTATTAAAATCATCACATTGTGTCTTGGCGTTGTCTTATTCACTTCAGACATTGTTGTTGCAGCAAGACCACGCCCCTTATGACAGAACGTCTCAACCAGCAGCCATTGTAACTAAAAATTGTCCGTACTCAATTAATGCCCATTTCTATGAGAATACTGGATGAAGATACTAAATAAAATAATAACTAAACAACACTTAGACTTTGAGATGCACGTCCCACGGTTATGCCGGATAGGATAAAGGAGACGGTGATTATGATAAATGAGTGAAATGGTTGAATGAATAAAGTGGGAGGAACCGGGAGAACCCTGAGGAAACCCACGCACACCCAAATTTGTTCATTTAGCGCGAGCAGGGATCCAACCAGAGACCCCAAGCGCCAGAGGTGAACGCTCTATCACTGAGCCACCGTGGCTCTTTACAACATCTACACTCTCTGATAATACAGCTTATTCCCTTCACACTATTCTACCTCTTGCCGAAGAAAGGGCACAACCCTTCGAACGAGTAAACGTAAAAAAGAAAGAAAAAGTATGCATGCTTGAAACTACATTATCGATGTACTTATCTGATATACAGATAAGTTTGACTGACCATTAATAAATAATATAGTTATTAATATTAATATATTAATCCCTGTTCCCTCTATTCATAATTCTAGTTAGGGTGTTAATAAGAAGGGATAACACCACTCCTCTGCATCAAATTGATAACATAATAGATGTGTTAACCGCAGCACCAGACCTTTGAGTGTGAAAATTGCAAAAGCGGTAGTTATGCTGGAACTATTGACCTATGTTATAAGATTAAGTTGATCTAATACCAAGATTCTTTACCGTGTGTTGACACACATTCAAAATCTTTAGAGGGTGGTTTGAAAAACATCAGGACGAACATCTCCGGATCTATTCAGTTCCTCGACTTAAATATTATTCTACGTCTATGGCCCGTCTTGAGCAATGAACCTTAGTCACATTGACTGTTGCAGCTTCAAGGGCATAACGAAGTGTTCTACTACAACGATTAAAACACTCTTCTTGTGGTAACAATACACGAGTTACAAGCCTGGATTATCATTATTTTCATAAACTCTATATAAGATGCATTGGAGGCCGCGTAGCCTAGTTTTAGTTTGAGTATGAAGTCTCTGGTTCGATTCCAGCTCCCGCTGAGTGGGTTGTATGATGGGTAAACACAGTTTGTGTGGGTTTTGTTGAAGTTTACCGTTTCTTCCCACATTCTTCCTTCTATCATTGTTTTCCGTCTCATTATCACCGTCTCCATTAGCTTCGGGACATAGTCGTCCGACATTAGGTTAAAAATATATATATCCCTTATAGCAAACGTAGTACAATGTCATGTTAATCATGTCACTTGTTTTTCACTAAAAATTTCCCATTATTTTAAAAACTTTCTATATATTTAGCAAAGCATACAACCGGTTCTTAAATATTTTTTGATGAGCCATTAAAAATGCAAAGCTCTGTTGAATAAATCTTTCATTTATTTATATTTAGTTGCCCTGACAACGACGTTCCAAAAACTTATTATTATTTAAAAATTATATAACATATGAATATCTTCTTAAAAATCGATATTATTTTCTAACTTCCTCTTCTTCTTCAAAATAACCTGGTTTAGTACATATATAAAATACTTAGCGCCCAAATTTACAAGTTTACAAGTAATAAAAATATAAAAATATTCAACGTACCGTTGTAAGCATCGCTCAGCAAAATAATAGGTCCTTTGGATTTCTTTTAGACAATAATCTAGCTACACTTAAGATAACATAACCTCGACAACTATTAACAAAGTGTGAGCACTTTACTAGAAAAATTGTAGAAAAAAATAAGTTAAATCATTTGGAAAAAATAACCCAACTTCTCAGGAATATAATTCCATGAATTACGTTCAGTCATTCTGTAAGTTATCTGAAATATTAATCGAATGGGATTCTAGAAGAAGCAAAAAAGAAAAGTAAAGTGTAAAACAAATTTCATAGAGCATAGAGAAAGTAAAGTAAATGTCGTAATGTAAATATTTAAGTTACGAAAAGCATAAATGAAGTAACACAAACACTTAGAGAAAGAACAAAATTAAAGTTACAAGACAAAAAGTTAGTAGTTGACAGTCATTAAGTATTAACGAAAGTTTCGGCGAAAGCGAAGTGATGTCTGAGAACAGGAATAAAGCAGGTCAGAAGGTGAATGTCTTAATGATACAAATTCACGGTATAAGATATTTAAACGTAAGTATATTTTTGAGGGTGTTCATAGAATCTGATAGCGTAATTTGCTACAACACTAAAGTCTTAGAATTCTCAAGGTATTTTAAGCGAAAAAAACATAGTTTAAGTAATGAGTTTAATATTTCTTCGTCTCTTAAGTCGTTTCTCCGCTACTTTCTCTAAAGTTAGCATTTGGTTAAACTGTCAACGGTAGTCTTATGGAATGTATTAAGCTATTTCATGGAATGAATTAAGCAGCTCTAAGAACTACAGTAAATGGAGAAAAAATAATTGATAACTGCTTTATGTATGTGATGTAAATCAAAAAACTTATGTATATATTTTTTATATCTTTTTTGTAAATGTAATATTTTTGTATCTGGAAAGATAAACAGCCAAACTCGTTTCATGTAAAGTCATAAACAGAAGGTAACAAAAATGAGTGAAAATATGAAAACTAAATATGATAATAGGAGGACATACAGGTGAAAACCATAACTGGTGTGTATTTAAACTGCCTTCAACACAAAGGATCACAACTTTTGGTGTCGTCTTGTTGAGACGATCAACCGATCATTCAGTCTTCACTCATCTGGTTCATCTGCCGACAATCGATAGGGACTCGGAGCGAGCATTATGGCGGTCATTTATCTGGGATCAGTGTCACTTCAGTTTATTACTGTGCGGGAACGCTGGCTCACCGGTAGACCGTTCACCTCTGGTACATGGGGTCAATGGTTCGATCCCAGGTGGCGCCAAGTAAGTTTTGTGGTGAGCAAACACCATGTGCGTGGGTTTTCTCGGGGTTTTCCCGTTTGCTCCCACTTTCTTCATTGCACCATTGCATACATTTCTCATTATCACCATTTCCTTTAGCCTAACCACGATAACTGTTGGATGTAAACTGAAAGCTTTCATTTCATTTTCTCAGTTTATTACCGTTATTTAAAATACTTAAAACAAGAAATTTCTAGAAAGCGGAAGTCTTCCGCTGACAGAAGTATTCTAATTTCATAAATTCATATCTAATGTTTACATTTCACAGTGTTATTATAAAATGTCATGAATCTGAATAATGTAAATTGAATTGGTTTCCTAGTATTTTCCCATTAAAAGATGCGTCTACCGATGTAAGTTCATTTGTTTCTCTATGCTACCGCTAAGAAAGTTTACATTTAAATTCTCAGATTACATAAATATATATTCATCAAAATGTCCCTGTCTTCATTTATCTTAATACGTTAACCAAGATTTAACCAAAAATTTCATTTTAAATTTATGGAAACACCACAAGTTTTTCACCCTTCATTTAATTTTCTTTTAAAAAAAGAAAATCAATTACAAACAATAATATATCGTGCACGATCAACGACATCCAATAGATTTTTCATCAAACTTAACATGGCGAAGCTGTACGCTTTGATAAGCTAAGAGTCTTTGTGAAACATTGTGCTATGCTGGCCTTTGTTTCCTGTTGAATCTCAGTTGAGGTGTCGACATAGTGAAATTTTCGGCGAAAGGAAGGAATGAATCTTTATGCGATAAACAAACTTTATCTGATCTTGACGAGATTGTCATGGTAGTAGACTTTAACAAGCTCAGTATGCGATACTACGTGAACAAATAAATAGGTCGCTAGTTTCAGGACATCACACTTGGTTATTCAAAATTTCGTTAAATTTTCGTTTTACTAAGAAGCGATGAGTATGAGAATAAGAATCAGTCACGACAAATCTGAATACACTTTCGTCTAGAACGTGTAATAACGAGTTATTGAAACTATTAAAATGTGCATACGATATTATATGAAAAACCGCCTCTTTATATATCTTTTTAGCAAGTTTTCGCGTCTTCTTACGTTTCCCAGTTCGTGTTTTAGGGCTTTCATTAAATGCGAAGTTGAGGACAGCCAGTTTCTATTCATCTGTACCACCATAAAAGGTAATATGGAAGGAAAGCGAGGAGTGAGAAGAAGAAGAAGATCACAACTTAACAATGATATAAAAAATAGAAGAAAATATTGGGAGTTAAATTAAGGGCTGAAGATCGAGAAACTTGGAAGAAATATTTCCAGTCCTTAACCTAAAAGGGAGGGGAAACCTTTTATTAGTCCTTGACTTGTCAACAGACTGAATACTTAATAATAATAATAATAATGTTCCGTATATTCTATAACATCGTCCACCGTAATGGGTGTCTGAGCAACAGCCAACTACACGGATTCTAACCTTTATCTTGATACAGTGCCCACTTTAATTGTATGTCGCGCTGTTCATGATTTCGTATTGTACTATAAGGATGCAAAACAACAATTTCGGTTTGTATTTAGCCTTTGAGAAGTAAGGCTATATGAGACGTGGACTTACAGTTAGAGCTTAATGTGAGATCCGAACTACATGAACTCACACCAAGAAACGAACACGGTTTTTCTGCGCGAAAGGCTCATACGCTATCCACATACGGTGAGGGGTCAAGGTAGCTGAGTGGTAGAAAACTTACCTCTGGTGCTGGGGTCCTTGGTTTGGTTCCCGGCCAAGTAAGTTTGTGGTGGATAACATAGTGTCCGTCGGTTTTCACGGGATACTAATGTTTCCTTCGATATTCTCATTCCACCAATACTTCCATCATCATTCACTTGCCTTAATCATCCATATTCTTTAGCCTAATGGGTGTATTCGTAAAACGTTAAACTGAAAGAAAGATCCTATGTAGATAAGCGTAAGGAACCTGTATACAATATCATTCTATATTTACAACGATGTAGCAGTTATTTGATTAAAGTATTAAAAAGGGTTTTACATTTTCTTTGAACTTAATCCACACTTAACATGTTCTCTTAGGTTTTAAGTTTTGACCCCTCAATATTTAGCAAAAAGAAAAGAAAGAAAGAAAGTAAAAGAAAAAAGAGAGAAAGAAAAGAAAAAAAGAGAAAGAAAGAAAAGAATAGAATGTATAATGTATGTATGTCTCCTCGTTCTCTCTCTCTCTCTCTCTCTCTCTCTCTCTCTATGTTAGAACATGACATTTTTAAGTTTTGCGTCGCATGGATATGCTGGCTAATCTAAAGGAGACGGTAATTATGTGGAATGAATGAAATGGTGGAATGAAGGAAGTAGGAGGAAACGGGAGCAGAGAATCCCGAGAAAACACACGCGCACGATGTTTGTCCACCACAAAGCTCACTTGGCGCGGGCTGGAATCTACCCAAGGACCGCATGCACTAGAGGCGAACGCTCTACCACTGAATCACCACGGCCATCCCTCTATATTAGTGTCAAGTATAACACATACTTGTAAGAAATGGTATGAATATACAGGGGTGCCCACAAGGGGGGCTATGACGCAAACTGCGTCATTGAAATATTTGGGGGGGTTAAAAATCTATATAAATATGTTTGAGAGGGTGTAAAAATTAATCGAAAAGATTTTTTTTCATGGAAGAACACCTACAGATAGGCAATTGACGGGGGTGCGTCATGGACACGAGGGGGGGTGGGCACCACTGGAATATATACCTGGAAGATATTGTGATGTAGATAAGTGGATTGGCACAGAGAATGATGGGGATATGGTAAATTGTGTTGATTTAACTGTAGTTGCTAACTTCGGATTTGCTGTTTTATTATACAAATAGAGTAATGCCAACATATACACAATATGGCTTTGGGGGTCTTGAAAAGGTGATATGCAATGCAGAGGATTCGTATAGCGTATGCTTATTCTCATACTTTTAATTGTTTTTATGTCAGTCAGAATAGTCAGCTTCTTTCCTGTATTTTATTCTAGTAAAGAATTGATTTATTCAAGTTCAGCGTCCCTTTTCAGCAGCGAGGCTATATGAGAAATTGATCTAGAGTTAAGGTGGAATTCGAATCACCGTAGCAGAGATGTCGTGTGTCAATGAAAACTTGACACATGACACACTGACGCGCCACACATTGTGATCCACGACCCTCTGGACTTCGACCCATTGTGACCTACTCTGACCCACGACCCACCATGACAAACTTTGACCCATCATTGTCATCAACTCTGACCTACGATTCACGCTTTCCTCTCCACTGACTAAAGAGTTTACATTTCTAATAAAACGAGGCTGGTAAATTATCACTAATCGGAGTTTGAATTTCTACGGTCAACCGCTCAAGTAGCCTACCGTTCTATTACAATATCGGTGGATTTGACCTTTACGATATAATATGGTAAAGTGTTTGGGATGGGTCGTATTTCGATGAATTTTAATTTAATTATTTCCTTATTGAATTACAAATACTTTTCAGTGGAAAATAGATTGAAATTTGAAAGTATCAGATCAAGGGAAAGTAGACCAAGGTAAAGGAAGAAAAATGTAAAATTCGACTGTCTCGAAAGCCAAGTAGTAAGTCCTATTGCTATTATTACAGTTACAAGTACCAATAGCCAAAAGTGACTGAAGTTCTTTTTTCACTTAGATATACTTCACTTAGTAAATAGAAACAAATGAAAACAATGAAAAATGGAAGCATTGTTGAATGTAAAACGTAGACAAATTCACCAGTGTTCAGAAGATATTGTCTACAATGCACTGAGCAGAGTGGGTCGGTAGGTCAGGATGGGTGACGGTAGGTGATGAGTTGCAGTACGTCACGTCCTGTTCACGCACAACTCAGTGATCCACTCCATCTCTGCACCGCAGAGCGTTTGAATTTCAAAGTTTTCCCACGGAATTAAACAAATTCACCAGTGTAAGGCGCGCGCTAACCACACTAGACCAGGAAGACTCCTGGTAAAGGACCAGTCTAAACTGGCGGTTCCCAGCCTTTCCCACGGGTGTACGTACCAAAAAAGCACATTAATTATTAAAAGCACCATAAGTCGCATGTGCCTCCAACAACGCCTCCCGTACTACCAGTGGAGGCATAAGACTGGCTGAGAAGCCCTAGTTTAGATCACTCATATCCAACTGCCCGAGGTGTGACAATTGGAGGATGCTTTTACAATTTGAAAAGTTAGTTGGTTAGATTTGAGTTTAGCATCTCTTTCAGCAGCAACGCTACATGAGACATAGAGCTCCAGCTTAAAATGGGATATGAAGTACATGAAGTCCGGCAGGGAATCGTGCCCGGGCCTCCTATGCCAGACATATGTATGCTATCCTCATAGCCGCGAAAGAGTTCTGCAATCTAAGAAAGCAGAATGCACAAAAGCAGAATTTCATAGTTCCATTTTCTTTTGAGGTACTAGCTGAACCTGAGCTCCCTACACAGTGCATCATTCACATATGAGAATAAATTTCCTTGTCATTCCTCACATCTGTACATGTCCCTTTACAGACACAAGTGAAAGACGTCTTGATAAAAATCGGCAAGGGGAAATTTTTTCGGTTTTTTTTTTCAAAATATCGCACCGTTTGCAAGATTTAATCCCACTTCCGGTTGGAGTTTCTAAATATATGATCAGTATTTTTCTTTTTTCTTGCATGCAGTATGTAATAAGCACACATTACAATACACAATACATTACACACACAATTAATTATAATGTATGTGATATATGGTGTTCATTGGGCAAAACACTCCAAACAATAAAGATTCATCTCAGACTGGAGAAATAGTTATCCTTTGTTTTTCATTATCATTTGGTCATGATACAAACATCTGAGAGCAATACAACCCCTGTATACAGAGATGTGGTGTTGGAATATATGACTCGTAGGATATGATGCTTTACTTTTTCAAGATTTCAATACTTCCAGTGTGCCCCTAAAAAGTGTAATAAAGAAACAACGGGAAGTTTTTTTTTTTTTTTTAATGTTCAATTAGAACTGAACAATCTACACAAAATTTGCAATCAATCAGTGAAAATGGTATCTTTCTAGAAACTATGGTTCCCGAGAATTCAATGTCGAAAGGATTGGCCAAAAACATATACCGTAAGCTTTTCTAAGCATTTTATTATATAGATAGAGCGTTATGATCATAAGAGGGGCAGACAATTAAATGGAAAGTAGAATTGTCTTCATAACGGAGTGTGTAACAACGGGTTGTTTTATATAGGCGAGAATTTCAATGAAATCAACGATTGCAGAAAAGAAGCTAAATCCATTTTGTAAAGTTTTGAAATATTAAAGGGAAACTATTTAAATCTCTTCAACAGTCATATTTCTTGAGTCAACCTATAACTCAACGCTTTGTTTACAATGTTCTTAAACTTTCGACTGCAATCTTTTCTATCAAGAGAGTTTCGTATATCTCTAGAAAATCAGGAAACGTTCATAAAATAAATTCATAAAAAACTGAATTCAGTTCCTTTCTGGGATCATCATTCAATTATGATCGTGAGAAATAACTCACTTTATCTTTCAATCTTTCAGTTAGAATTTTTGTTTAAGGGTTCCCGAATGAGAAGAGGATAAATTGTTCTCAATATCTGGAGCTTATAGTAAAAAAAAATTAAAGCGTAAAGAAGTCTACAATAGCGTTGTAATTAGATTCCCAATTTTCACACGTGTATGAATAATTTCATCTGAAAGTTGAAATTTATATATTTTTAGAAAAATAAATAAACCTGATTTTCCCTTGGGTATTCATGAGTTTCGGTTCGCATACATCAACTCACGCATGAAAATTATGATTTTACTTTCAGTTAATTCTGATGCATGACAGCTTAATTTCTACAGTATGCATATATAACGAATATAAAATCAGTTTTTTTAAAAAAAAAAAACATGAAACAGAGACACGCTAAACTAACTAGCCAACTAAATTGTTTATCTTTCACCAATCCAGGCACCAAAACGAAAACGGTCAAAACCAGCCGTCGAATCGAAACGAAGACTTGTTTATAAAGTAGCTGGTTAGCACATGAATAATTCACTTTCAAGAAGCCCTTGTGAAGGCTGATCCATGGCGATTACACAAGAATCAAGGGGAAAGACGAACTATTATCGTGTAAAAGTGACGGAGTCAGAATTCGGTATTGAGAGAAAGCCTTTTAAGTAAGGATTGAACAGTTTCGTGTTTGCTTTTGTTTCTCCTTTAAACAAAAACCTGTGGTTTGTTTGAGAATGTTGTTGCCGGGGTTTCGAAGGTAACAGAGAAATGCAAGAGAAGTTGTTTCACGATACCAATGTTTCGGCGTTGAATTCTTCAGCCAGAAAAATGTTGATTAGAAAACGTTACCTCTTCCCCGCTAAATGGACGGCTTTTTCTTCTTAATGGTCAGGTATTTGAACATTTGCTTTCTGTGCGGAAATAAGAGGCTATTTTATATTGGATATCTAAAAACAAGAATAACAATGGAAACGATTTGAGTAGGTATCTATCAGGGCCTGTTTACTAGGTACAATCCCGGCATCTGCCTGGTAGGACTAAGGAAAACTCTGGAAAACTCCAGTCACGATGGTCGGCAGCGGGAATCGAACCCATGACCTCCTGAATGCGAGGCCAACGTTCTACCACCTGAGATTCCTCCGACGTTCTTCATTTTACCATTGTTATCTGTCTCATTATCCCCTCCCCGTTCCCCTGGTCTCAGGAGATCGATAGTCCGACTTTAAACTAAAAAGTATTTATACAGGTGACTTATATCATGTTAATATATTATGTTAATTCTCTTTTGTAGAATTCCTTTCCTCGCTAAATAGACTGCTTTTTCTTTTTTCAAAAGGGTACGATCAGGTATTTGAACTTTTCTTCTCTGTGCGGAAATAAATTATTATTTTCTACTTCTGTTTATTGACTTTTTCAATGGTGCTTTCCCACGTATCCAAATGGGTAGGTTGTGTAAGATGCTGTACTGTTACCTTTCTAACTACGTCTTCTGAAAATATACAATAGAGATGTCTATGTGGTAACAGAGGATAATAAAGGAATGCATTAGAAAAAAGTAAGGGTTCTGCATTACATATCCGTAGCCACGGTAAATAAGCAGACAACTTGCGAAAACAAAATATTACACACGCGGAAAGAAACCTGTGTTTTCTACTTCTGTAAACTGCTTTTCCAGATTATCTTATCCAGATTTTGCAGAGTATTTTCTTGGTTTATGTGATATATTCTTTAATTCTTTTCCTTCACCCATATGATTATGTTACTGTAAACTGTAATATTACCATTTTCACATCGAAAATACAATTATTTTATTACTAACTCATTTCGTTTCTAATCGTCACGGATAGCCGTATGTTCTAGAAGGCTATTCAGTGGTAGAGCGTTCACCTCTGGTGCTTGGGATCCCGGGTTCGATCCCAGCCCCTCCAAGTGAACTTTGTGGTGGACAAACACCGTGTGCGTGGGTTTTCTCGGGGTTTTCCCGTTTCCTCGCACTTTCTTCATTCCACCATTTCATTCATTACTCATCATCACCGTCTCCTTTAGCCTAACCGGCATAATCGTAAAACGTAAAACTCAAAGATTTCATATTTTTTCTAGAAGGCTAGGTCGCCGACTTATTAGGAATAGTGGGTTCCGATCCGGCCTCGGACATAGAGGTTTTTTTTTGTACTTTTCATTTTTGCATTTTATTGTTATCTTTCATCTTTCTTAGCGCTTCGGATCCCACTTTACGCTGTAGATCCCGTCCTATATAGCTTCGGTGCTGACACAGGACGTACAAATGGCATCACTCAATTTCGTTTTTCTAATCTAACAATCTTCTGTGTCATTGCCTACGTTTTGCTATGTTATACTGTCGGCGTTATTCTGCATTTGAATAAATTCTAGTATGAGATCTAGATTCCTTTATTACTCTTTGTTGATACATATCAGACTTCTCCATTGTACATTTTCAGCCCACAACCATGTGGAACACTGTACCACTATACTTCACTGTTGGGGGCGCGGTGGCTCAGTGGTAGAGCGTTCACCTCCGGTGCTTGGGGTCCCGGGTTCGATCCCGTGTGGACTATATGGTGATCAAACACCGTGCTCGTGGGTTTTCTCGGGGTTCTCCCGTTTCCTCCCACTTTCTTCATTCCACCATTTCACTCATCTCTCATCATCACCGTCTCCTTTAGCCTAACCGACATAAACGTGGGATGTAAAACTTAAAGATTTCATTTCATTTTCATATACTTCACTGTTGTGTTTAGTGATAATGGTGCATTTTAAATATGTACACATTTGTATATGATGCTATCTCAAACAAAATACCTTTATCCTGAGTTCCATCACTACCTCATCTATGGCAACATTGTTTGTGGTTTTCGATAGGGCATTTTGTTCTCATTATATTGTGCAACTTTTGTTTTGATTGCTTTAACGGTTTTCAAGATATTTACTTTAAGCGTTCATAATTCCATGATATAATTCTTTGAATATTCAAATTTTCAAGGTCCGTAGATCCAATCCTTCTGGTCTATAGCACCTTAAATTTTGCTCATGTTCAGTTCTCATGATGCTCTATCAGATGTGCTATGTGGCAATGAGATTTGAGCAACAACTTGTGGACCTTTCTTCGTAAGTAGCAATATTATACAATTTATGGCAACTAGATCATGTGTCTTAATGAACACTTTATGAAAATCCACTCTCTTTCTCTAATGTGCAGCCTCTTTGCGGTAGAAAATACAGTTTCAAAATAAATAGACCATTCAGAGTACATCTCCAGAAAACAAACTTCTGTTCATGTCGCCCTTAAGAGCCTGCCTTACTAAATATAATACAAAATTTCCCATTTGTCTTTTGCTTATTTATCACATGTGAAAGAAGATAATAAAATGCAACTTACCACAGTCGTAAGTAATGTTATTCTACAACAGAAAATATGAACCTGAAGAATTTTCAGTGTTGCCATCCATAGAAATTACACTGTTGCCAGAATTACAATTCCCCTAAAATCTAAGTTAAGGCTGCGACTAGCGGAACAAACTCCACAGCAATTGATTATGTATAATGTTGTTTTGGTTTGCTGTGAACTACTTTTTAAATAAGAGCTGTATTTAGTTTGTAATAAACAAAATAGTTTTAACACACAGTTATTAAAATTAAATATTAACGTTATTTAAAAAGTAGTTGACAACAAATCAAAACAACATGATATGTAATCAAATGCAGTTGAGTTCGTTCCTCTAGTCGCTGTTTCAACTTAGATTTTAGGGGAATTGTAATTCTGGCAACACTGTAATTTCTATGGATGGCAACCCTGAAAATTCTTCAGGGCCATATTATTTATTGTAGAATAACATTATCTATGATTGTAGTAAGTTGCATTTTATTATCTCCTCTCCCTTATGAATAAGCAAGCAAAAGACAAATGGTAAATTTTGTAAATTTTTAGTAAGGCAGGCTCTTAAGGGCGCCTCGTAATTTAGAGAACAAATTTTTACAACACCAATTACGGAATTGCAAACCATATCATATATAAAAAAAATCACCCTCGCCAACACTGACACCGTGGCTACACAGGCAATATCGTGGTTTACGATCTAAGGGTAATACGCAAATCAAAAACATATTTTTCGTTACTTACATAATTATTAATTATTCTATACATTGTAACAGTAAACTTTAAGACGCGTATTCTAGGACGTTTGTGTCTAGTACGTTCTAGACCTTCCCAAATGAACAGTATATGTTTCAGTGTAACACTTCAAATAAATAACACAGGCACTGGCAACATTTTTAACTTACTGGCATTTCACCTGCAAAATCTGTTCCAGTGAATTGTAGGTGATTTTCATGCAAAACCACCTGAACTGTTTTCAGTATATATTTTATATGTGTATTTCGCGGCTATATTGGATACACGATGTAGAAATTATGATCCATTTGGATTATTTTCCTCACCTACTAGTGGTAATAGACCTTTACACCAAATTTCCTTTTAGTAGTACGAGCTCTTTGGTTCGGCATTTTGTTCGGCCATATTGGTTTTCAGATGGCGATATTTTGAACCGTTTAATGCTTTTCGTACACGTCTAGTGATACTGTGCTTCCATAGTACAATTTGTTTTCCAGACACGAGTCGTTGACACATTCACATTTTGATCGGCCATACTTCAACGTCGAACCAATAGATGTGTAGTGTTCATAGATATATCAATCTGCAAAACATTAAGTCAATCTGCCCATGGTAAGTGGATGAGAGGTTGCTTGCAAAAGTCGATTGGCATGACCTTCGGACGGCCATATTGGATTTATCCTTTGCTGTCGGTCCGGCATATTTCACCAGTATTCCCTCGTGGCCTTCCTCTATCTAAATATTTGCGCAGTTTCCGAATCCCCTATTCTTGGGAGAGAACCTTTACTTGTCAGTGGAAGAGCGATTATCTCTGTTATTTGGGATCCCTGTTTCGATCCCGGGCCAAGTAAGTTTATGCTGAACAAAATCATGTCGATGGGTTTTCCCAAGTTAGTCCCGTTTCCTCCCTTATTCTCATCCACCAATTCTTCCATTATCATTATTCAGTTGCTTTAATCATCATCTCTCTTAGCGTAAACGACATAATCGTCAGGCGTTAAACTTAAAGAATTCATTTCATTTTTTGTAGTGTGTAAATAATATTTTTTATTGTTTTATCCTCGCTGCAGACTGCAGAGCAGACAACACATTGGAAACTGAAACCGACAAAACAGCCGACAGCAAGTGTGCAGTGTACTTTTGTGAGTACAAAAATATACACGGAGAAAAATGCATAATCCAGTCGGCATGCTTAAATGCTGTTTTTACCAGGTTACGCGCGTCACCACATTAAGTAATGTTTCATCAGTAGTACGATCTACACCACCGTCCAGCGAAAATTTTGTATTTTGGGACCACCATTTCAAATCTAGAATTAACGCCTTACCCATTCCGACGGTGGTAACTTAGGTATATAATGTTGTACTACCTTTCTACGAGTGTCCCCTCTTGGTTATTTTTAAATCTGTGGCTGCCTACCTTACGAGAGTAATAGTTTTTAACACGAAATCAATCATGTGAATAAAATTATCCAATCACAGCGAGTCTAGTTCGACGCCGAACTCCAGACTTGGCATGGTGTTCCCACCTGCTGTACTTTTATACATGAAATTACATTACTTAAGGAGCGCCCCCGTGTAAATACGATGTATCCACACGGAAATCTTAGTCCTTTTTTTCTCAGTGTATGATATGCGGCGACCTCGAAGGCACTTACATCAAAAGTAACCATAGTTGTTGCATTGCACAATCGTTCATCATATCACCATACCTCCTCTGGCTTCAAGCTTGTCGACCACAGAGGACTTGAAACGCAAAACATAATGAAATGTTACTAAACATAATCATACGCACAAATGGCAGTACTTATTTGTTATTTTAACAGACATTACGTTATGAAGTTAATCTGACAGTTCAAACTCCAGCTGGAGGTCCTTAGTTCAATCCCCGTACAAGTAAGTTCGTGGTGGACAACATTGGTGTCCATGGGTTTTTTCGGGGTATTCCCTTTTCCCACATTTTCTCATTTCACCAGTTCTACCATCATTATTCAGTTGCTTTCATTATTATCTTTCCGTTAGTCTAACGGAACGTTACACTGAAAGATTTCACTTTATTGTTACTCCGGTGAGAACACATACAAATTTGGAAGGGACTTTTTAAAGCATTTTTCTTTGTGCCAAGCCAAACAGTAACAACTACGAAGAATGTTTTCTTTTAATTTTTTGTAGACTTGTTTCCATTTTTTAAAAAGTGCTTTACATATTTTACGTGCTTTGACGGTATCTTACTCATTGTATAGAAAATCTCTTTTTTATGTGTAATTACCCAACCCTGCATATAGGGTTTAGCAATACCAGGAAAGCAGGAAGTGTAGGGTAGCTTCTCTACTCCTTTTATCAGCACTACCAGCAGAAAATCTATAAACAAAACATATTTCTTTTTTTGCTGAAAACCATCGAGAGTATGCGTGATTGAAAACCAACAATGCTTAATTGTTATGTAAATAGCTAATTCGTTAATTAGCAATATAAAGAAAAAGTAGTTTCCATGCCTGCTCTTATTTGAAACATTTTATAGCATAGAGGCTTTTTGAATTTGGTTGCTGGACAATTAAATTTGATTTTGTCCACGTCGTTTAATTGACTTTTAAGCAAATGAAAATTGATGCTCGTACACTGTGGAGTGAGTGGCTAACCGCTGAAATGTTTCTGTGACCAAAAGAATTAAATCGTTCAGAGAGCTAGAGCTAGTGAGTGGCCTGCTTTAAGTGCTCTCGTTTTCAAGCAATAGTTTATATCTGTTTTTCTGCAAAGTTTCACTTGTTAATGGAAGTGCCAACAGATACACCAACAGGAACTCAGTTCAAAATTTTTATCGCAAGAGTTTTTTCCTTTCTTCAGCGTCACCATGCCAAACGTTCTATTAGTAGTGTAATTCAATGCTAGTGTGATAGTTTTTGTATACTAGGAAATATTTGTAAAATGAAGTACAAGCAAAAACAGCATTTAAATTACAAAATTGGGTTCAGAAATTGGGAAGAAAAAAAAGAAATCTTTGAGTTTTACGTCCCACGGTTATGCTGGCTAGGCTAAAGGAGACGGTGATGATGAGTAATGAATGAAATGGTGGAATGAAGAAAGTGGGAGGAAACGGGAGAACCCCGAGAAAACCCACGCACATGGTGTTTGTCCACCACAGTTAACTTGGCGGGAGCAGAGATTGGGAAGAAGGTAAGTTTAAACATATTCAAATACTAAGTTGCATTGAAAGTACGATATTTGATTTATTGTTATTATTATTATTTGCAGTGGTAGTAGTACTATTACTGTATATTAGTTTAAATCGGTTTCACCTTCGTAATCTGACGGCCGTTTCTGGGGAGTGCAAATTATTTGAAGATTTCTTCTCCAAAGAAATTCTGACCATACGAGAAACGTATAGAATTACTTATTTCTGTGAGTTTGTTAGAAAATGTTAATAATATAATAATAATTAATAATTTATAATTTATTTGTACTTAACACCCGAAGGCAATTACAAAGTACAAAGTGTTAATTTTATAGTGGTGCAGAATGTGCTACATGCAAAGTAACTAACCACTAACCATAACTAACCATCTAACAACTAACCATTACTCATGTTTTGTTCACGTACAATCAATAAGTACCAGATATAATAACAATCTTTACACTTTATTAAGCAACATTTGGACACATTTTTGTTTAAATATTGAGCATTTTAATTGAAATATGTCCAGACCCATAAAATGTATTTTATTGTCTCTATCACATATCCTATACAGCGGAGAGTTTTTTGCTAAATTTGTTTTGTTGTCAGGCATATAAAACATTTGTCTGAATCTCAGGTTTTGACGTGGGCAATAGAATGGTAATTTACCTAAGAAAGACATATTATCCTCTTGGTTATCAATAAGTTTTTTCAAGTACAATACACATTGAATAAACCTTCTATCCTCCAGTGACAAAAGCCGAAACCTCCCGAGAAGTATATTGTAAGATACATAACGAGTTGGTATATTATCAGTTTTATAACTAATATATTTTAACATTTTCTTTTGTACCTTTTCTATTTGTTGCTTTGGTTTTTGGTAGTATGGTTCCCAAATTATAGAAGCGTACTCTAATTTTGATCTTACAAAAGAGTTATATAATGTTAATGTTTTTATGTTTTTAAAATGACAGCACGATCGTTTAATAAATCCAAGCATTTTAAACGCCTCATTTGTTTTGAAATGAAATGAAATGAAATCTCTGAGTTTTACGTCCCACGGTTATGCCGGTTAGGCTAAAGGAGACGGTGATGATGAGTGATGAATGAAATGGTGGAATGAAGAAAGTGGGAGGAAACGGGAGAACCCCGAGAAAACCCACGCACACGGTGTTTGTCCACCACAAAGTTCACTTGGCGGGGGCTGGGATCGAACCCGGGACCCCAAGCACCAGAGGTGAACGCTCTACCACTGAGCCACCGCGGCCCCTCACAACCTCATTTGTTTTGATATCCATATGATATGTAAACTTTAGATTTGCATCAAACCATACTCCCAGATCCCTGACAACTTTTTTCCTCTCCAGTACTTGATTCCCTATAATATATTTAAATATAACAGGTTTCTTTATGATTGAAAATGTTACAACATTGTATTTTGAAATATTGAGTTCGAATTTGTTTCTTTCACATCATTCACTCAACCTCACCAGATCTCTGTAATTTTTCACAATCATCTCTTGTAGAAATTTGTTTGTATAATTTAGTATCATCAGCAAACATTAGACACGAAGAATATTGGAACTCTTCAGGTAAATCGTTTATCATAATTAAAAATAGTAAAGGCCCTAAATTGGATCATTGGGGTACTCCAGAATATACAGAATATTGTTTAGATTTACAATTGTTATATGTTACTTATTGGATTCTGTTGCTTAAATATGACTTAAATAGTCGGATTTATTCATTTGAAATACCAAATCCTTTAATCTTTTTAAGAAGTATTTCATGATTAATAAAATCAAAGGCTTGCCTAAAATCTGTATACACTACATCAATTTGAGACCTTACGTTAAGAGCTTTACTAATTGCTTGACTTATATTCAACAAATTTGTTACTGTTGATCTGTTATGTCTAAAACCATATTGTGAATCAGAGAGATATCGTGAAATGTGATTAAACAAGTGTTTACAAATTACTGATTCGAATATTTTAGCTGGAGAAGAAATCAAACTTATCGGCCTATGGTCTTGTATTAATTTTACAGGATTAATTTTGGGAACTGGGCATATTGCTGATATTTTAAATTTTGTAGGAAAATAACACTGAGTGATAGACAGAGTAAATATGTATGTCAATGGCTTAACAAGAAATTTCTTACAGCCTTTAAAAATGTAAGATGGTATGCCATCATTACTAATTGACCTTTTACCTTTCATTTTGTCACAGAGTTCATTTGAGCACAGAGTTCCTCAAGCTTCACTCCTATGTCAGAATGATTCAAAGATTTGTCATCCAATTTTGAGGATGTACTTTTGTTAATTAGCATTAACTCAGTTGCGCTCGGTGGTACAGTTTTTGTAATTACTACCTCCCTCGGATTAGAACCACTACAATCTCTACATACCCATCCCTTTATAATACCCGTCTGCTTCATGTCCGTATATTTCTCCACAGATATTTTGTAACATACTATATGAAATAATTTATTGCAATTCTTTTTTGAACACTGTAGAGCGTCGTCATAACGACTAACTTTTGAATTACAAATTGTACAAGAAGACATTGGGATCGCACTACTGTATTAAATATATTTAAATCGGGATTCAAAATGGCGTTAAAGTTTACGTATGGTTCCTGCTTATCAAAGAATTTGGCACTAGTACACTGATTCTCGATAACCAATCTGAACCGCATATAACAGTATATTTATACTATACAACACACCATGTTAATTATATTTATATCGGGATCCAAAATGGCGGCAAGTTTTAATAGTGGTTGCTGCTAATCATCACTTTAGGAATTGGCATACTAATTTTCCATAACACAGGGATTCGGAGAAACAAAAACACATAAGTAATATGTTGTATGCTATATAGAGTACTAATACTGAGATTGAATCACAGAAATAGTATTTACTAAAGGAAAATAAACTTCAGTAATGTACTAGATTCAACTTCTAGCATATAACTATTCAACTTACTTGTGAAGATAATTTCACTATTGCAATAACAGACACAACTCTGCTCAGTTGTTTGTTTACATTTGTAACTAAACGCCTAAACTGGATAATTATTCACTTCTATCACCTGCAGATGGTATTATCACAATCTCTAACTATTCGTATTCATGTCACTGTCTTCAAATGAATTGAAAAATCAGTAGAACTTTTTAAATTAAATTATTTGCAGAGAGCACTCACTCAACACATCCACCTTGCACCGCAGGTATACGAATCCGTGTTCTGCACTTATCTGTTTAAGTTGTGTCACAATACTTTTGAAATAAAATGAAATTGTTGAGTTTTACTTCCCACGGTTATGCCGGTTAGGCTAAAGGAGACGGTGATAATGAGAGATGAATGAAATGGTGGAGTGAAGAAAGTGGGAGGAAACGGGAGAACCCCGAGAAAACGCAAACACACGGTGTTTGTCCACCACAAAGTTCACTTGGCGGGAGCAGGGTTTGAACCCGGGACCCCAAACACCAGAGGTGAACGCTCTACCACTGAGCCCCCACAATACCTTTATGGACAATTGCTGTAGTTGAGATAATGATGGTCTTACTGCTTACAACTTTCTAACATTTCCATAACTTTCTGATTTCGTCAGCCAGGTCTTTATATTTACTTATTTTCATAGTGAACGTTATTATTATTATTATTATTATTATTATTATTATTATTATTATTATTATTAGCAATATATATATATATATATATATATATATATATATATATATATATATATATATATATATATATATATATATATATATATGACTAAAATGTAAGTTTCTTATTTGATTAAAGATAATAAATGATAAATACAAGTGAATGACAATAGAATAATGATAAAGAAGTATTAATGGTACCACCCTGATTAACGAAAATATACATTCATTTGCAGTGTGTCTCAAAATCCTATGTATAGTTGAGACCGTTATACAAATCGACAAAACAGTTTGTTCTAGGTTAATAATACCACGCGCAAAGTAGCAGCAAAAATAACGCAAGATTGCCTAATATAACTTTTACTTGTTTTAGTGAATACAGCAGTGCTTAAGGTGTAATAAGGAGGGACTCTCATTCCTGCACTCCCATGAGGCATTCACGATATTACTGAAGGACGGCTTCAGGGATTGCACTATCTTCTTAGCATCTAGAATCTGATCTGGCTTTACATCCTCTTCTTTCATACCACCGAACTTTTATATGTGGGGTCAGGGCTGGATTTAGGAGTGCACCGGTGCACGTGCACTTCCTTCCCTGTTCGTTGTAAATATACACAATCTAAAATGAGAATCTAGCAGTGAAAATAGCAACACTTACGTTCCGAAACTTTCTTACGTAATGTTTAAGTTTGGGGCCTTAAAAGGAAGCGGAATTTTGCAAAAACAAGAGCTTAAGTCGGTTTCCTGAATTTTGAAGATAAAGAAGTAACAAACCAAATAGTATTCCTTATCTACAAGACTGATGCTTATAGGCAGAAGAAGAATCCAAATGTATTGGTAGTTATTGGTGTACTCACTTCAGAAAATTCAGGATTCGACACTCTGTAGTGTTATGTCAAGAGTTGTGTTTATGGACAAGTGTAAAGATACCTGATGACTTACAACAGATAATCTAACTTGTAATACAAAACATCACACCTGAAAATCCTCCACAATACGTTCAACAATGCGTAATATCATGTGCAAATCTGTCTACAAGTCGATAGTAATCGTTTTCGACATAATTTCTAGTACTTACACACATATTCACAATTGTTGTATTTTCGGTGGGGACACTTAGTGGGAAAGGAGTAACATCTTTTGAATCTTGAGGATGATGTTCTTTCTAAGTTTTTCTCATTCACGCCAGGCAATGCCGGGAGAGCACTTAACATACAAATCCCAGATCGTTTCATTCCTTCTCAATTAATTTCTTAATTCCCACTTCCCCGAATAATGTGCTCGCCGACGGACGTCATCCCTCGCACGTGACATACTTAAGGGTATAAACAACAGTAATACATAGAGCTCCTTCGTGGATAGCGTGGGTCTCCTTGGTGTGGAGACCAGTTTCGATTTCCGGCGGGAGATCATGTAGTTCTGATCCCATGTTAATTAGCAGGTACCGTCTCATATAACCTTGCTGCTGAAAGGGACGTTAAACTCAAAATCAACTCAACTCAACCAGTAATGCCTGAAATTCTATTTGTTATGTGAGGTAAAACAAAACATGGTACACGGGAGTTTGGATTTTCCCATCAGCTTTTTATTATAATAGATCCTCTTGAGTACAGAAATATATTACAATAAGTATTTTCCTGTAGTATTTTAGGTAAGAAAGTGGAAGGAACCCAATGACTAGGCGTCGTAGGACTTTTGTAGGTGAGGTTCCTCTCCTTGACTAGACATCGTGAGAGGGAATGAACCTTTTGGTTAGGTGGCTCTCAATTGACCGGGCGTCTTAGAGGGGGGAAAGGAACTCAATGAACAGGCGCCTTAGAGCTTCTAGGAAAGGTACCTCTCAATTGACCAAGCGTCGCTGACATGGGTAAGGTGTTCTCAATGGAAAGGCGACTTAGGGCTTTTGGTAGTTCGATCAACCGGGAGAGATTGATACTTTTTAAGGTATCTTCTCCTCTTTTATAGCATAATGCTGCTGACTTCTGCACTCTGCGTTACAATGATAGATGACGTCCTCTTGAATGCTGTCGCCTGTAGCGTGTTTGTTTATTGAGTGTACCTGGAATAGACATCTTATTACAGCATGGTGTAAAGACATGTGGAACCTGACAATATAAAAATAAAACATTTCTTGCATTTCATATTTAATGTCATTCTCTTTACAATAAGATAAGTGAACAGTCATTTATATATAAGAAATCAAGCTTGAGCATGCTTAAGTAATCAAAAAATATTACGTTTTTGATCGCATGGCCTGCGTGTCGTGGGTTCGATTCTCATTCACTGCACTAATGTATATTTTAATCAATTTATTTATTTTTTGTCGTTAGGTTTAGCCAAGCAGTTAAATCTTTAAAATAATACGAAACAATATAGTAAAAATACTAAAGGAAATATAGATAGCTCAATTTTTCTCCAGGTTTCGTGATTTAAGAGTTAATGATATAACCTATACATTTTCCTTCCCAATACTTAGTAATTTTCCCTAGACTACAAATTAAAAAAAAAAAAAAAATCTGTTATGAAATTATACTCAAAAATAAGGATGCCACTTTTCCGAAGCAAAATGTAGGGACACTTGAAGCACCTAAGGTAAAAAAAAAAAAAAAATGTATCAGTGGTCATTTTTCTTCGTAGAAGATAATAGTATATTGATAGGTCTTTGTAGCGAAGAGGAAACTATACTTATCTAATTGATAAAAGAAACTTAGAGAATTGATACATAAGTCTCGTATCTTAAATAATAAAATTATGGCAAATTGAAATGAAATCTTTGAGTTTTACGTCTCACGGTTATGACGGTTAGGCTAAAGGAGACGGTGATGATGAGCAATGAATGAAATGGTGGAATGAAGAACGAGAGAGGAAACGGGAGAACCCCGAGAAAACCCACGCACACGGTGTTTGTTCACCACAAAGTTCACTTCGCGGGGGCTGGAATCGAACCCGGGACCCCAATTACCAAAGGTGAACGCTCTACCACTGAGCCACCGCGGCCCCATTATGGCAAATTGAAATGACATGTAGTCTATGAAGAAATGTGTAATTTACTTATTTAGCTGCCTGATGCCCTGTTATGATGTTTCCTCTTATTTCAAATGTAATAGTGTGGAAATTGAATTACAATAAAACATTAATAGTCTCAAATTTTGTCAATAAACGTGATAGTTGAGACACTAAGTACCCGGCTTTTTGTAGCGTTTGCAAAGCGTATTTATTGCGTTCGCTTGAAATACGCAGATCATGTATTTAAATGTAGATGGCTAATCACAAACGCGAAAGCAATAAAAACGCGGAGGAAACGTTAGCTCGAGCGTATTTGGTGCGGTACGGAACAATAGACCGCCCACTGTTTAAAAGATGTCTAAAGGAAGGCGTGTTGCCAGGCAAAGGGATTGTAGCAAGAAACAGCTGCTTGGAAGATGCTTTGTGCAAAGTATTGGAACTCTGCTAGTATAGACCTGAACCTGGCAAAAAGACCCGGAAACCCTAACTGTCTCATAGTATGATTTATAACTCTAGAAAAAAAGTAAAATTAACCGAGTAGCCACTTTGACCGCGTTCCCTGCAGGGGCAACGCATTCTCAAATAGACATACGCTTGAATTCTGACAGAGCCATGTCGAGACGCAGGACACTTTTCCCGAAATCGGGACGGTCCTGACAAAATTTAGCAAGATTGCAATCCTGTTTGAAATCATATGTTGTTAACAAGGCATTTGCACATATAAAGTTTTAAAATCATTCCAAGAAAGTCATATAGTGTTGCAAGGCGACTGAAATGCTTCCTTAGTAGTCACGAAACACCAACAGCCGAAAGACATCGGTTTTTCAATGAAAATGAGATTTAATTAGAAATAAAACCCAGGTAAAGACAGTAGACAGAATTACACGAACATTTCCTTTTATAGGATAGGGATAGCCACTGTTTAAAGCATCGTTACCTGTAAAATAATAATGGGTTGAGTCCAGTAATGAACTGGGCAAGGATAATCGCACAAGCTATGTACTGCGAAAACAGAATTCAAAAATTAGCTTATACCTATGTATGGGATATGGGCTTTACATAATCACGACATTTATTCCGAAGTTGGCCATCCACTTGGTTCTCGAACTCGGACCGTAACAACGTCGGAAAATGTGGCGCGTGTGAAAGCGTCCAACCAGCAATCTCCAAAGAGTTCAACATTTAAACAGGTCGGCCAGGTGAATTTTTTTTTCTCAGTGCAGAACCTGTTGCTACAAGGTTTGATACCCAAACTTAGTATTTTCCATCTGGAACAGAATCATGTAGGCCAAGTCCGAACCGAATACGAAATACCGTTGAATAGCAGTCACAGAACCACCACTACGAATGTGCTCCTCCACAACAAACGCACAATGCTCACCTCGTCACGTCATTTTGATTACTGACACGTATACCGCTGTCGATCGGTATCTTCTCTGTCGCAGTACCCCCACCATAACTCACACAACACCCTCTGCAAATACGGGAGGACATTTTGCCAGACCCTTGGCAATACTTAAATTGAGATAAAAAAAATATACCATAATTTAACATAGTGATTACCAAACCGTCGATCGCGAGCTACGAGTAGCTTGCGAGAACATTTTCGGTAGACCGCGTTACGCTCCTGTTCACTAACCTTGATCCCTCCATTCAGCTCACACTAACGACAGAGACACAGAAGACAACAAGTGCTTGTTTCTCCCGCGCAACTGCCATTGGTGTCAGCCTCATCTCACAGTTGATTGCATACGCGTAGGGTATGAATGTTATGTTTTTCGTGTATATTCAGTGCCGGATTTACGTATAAGCTAAACAAGCTATACCTTAGGTCTCCACGCTCTTGGGAACTCCAAAAATTAAAGCAAAAAATTGAACACGTTTCCAAAATATAAGAATTACAAAAAATAACGTAAAATCTACATATAGCAACAGTGCTTCGTTTTTTGTAGGGCACTATGACGTAAGTAATGGGTCCCTTCTGGTAGTCTGCTTCCTAAAATGTCACTTGTTTCATCATTTTTGTATATGGGGCCTTATATTCATCTGGACCAGAGATGGTCATCCTCCCTCATTTTGCCCTTATGAGGGCCGCCCTCACCCTCATCTTAGTAGTTGAGGGTGATGGCGTTGGAGGGTGAGGGCGATAACGTAATTGAGGGTGAATGTGAGGGCGTCAATGGAGACTGAGTGTGAGGGAGGGTGAGGGGAGGATGTCAATGGAGGGTGAGTGTGAGGGAGGGTGAGGGGAGGGCGTCAATTGAGGGTGAGGGTGAGGGAGGGTTAGGAAAAATGACCATCTCTCATCTGGACACATAAAAGGGGCTCCATTATCTTCAGTAGCTTACAACTCCACCAAATCTAAATCCAGGTCTGTGCATATACTGGACATTTGCTAACTTGGATAGTTTGATTTTACATTTTCCAGAAATATAAGTATAAGCAATAAACAAATCTAAGATTTTTTTAAAAAAAAAAAAGTTGATAATTCTCTTGGTTGGTAGCTTACAAAAGGACTTAAAAGCAGGAGGGTAGCTAAGAAGCTTAGAAGCTAAGAAGCTAAGATTGATTTACATGGGGAATTACTTTTATTTTCTCTGAAATAAGCTAGAATTTTTTAATAATGTAATTTTATTCATTCTCTATTCAAATCTACTAGTTAAAATATCTCTTGCTATTTCAAAACGAATTTCTATTCTTCATAAATTTAATTCTTTAAATTAATTTGATTATAAAATATTAAACTATACATGATAAAAATTGATTTTTACTAAGTAAAACATACTTAAATGAATTTGAGGAAGAAACCAGTGACTCTAACCTAGGTGTACACCAAGAAATTTTTGTTGGATAGGCCCAATACTACAAGTCACTACGTCTATGCAGTATTGAAAGGGTATTAATCTGTACCCTGAAAGATGATAAGTAATTGTAAAATACTTCCACCTCTATTTTCAGGGGAAAAAATGCTGAAATTAGATTGTTTTTATAAGAGAAAGAGTACAGATGAAGTGTAAGATCAAATTTTCATGTTACATCAATCATTTCCATTTTGAACAAGTAGAGTTTTATTGAGAAAGTGTTAAGACTCTTTGGGGGGGTCTGGACCCGGTGGACCCCCTGGGTGTGCCCTTGAACCAAAATATTGAAATCTCAGTTCAGTTCAAAGAAAACAATGATAATAATAATACTGCATATAAATCAATAGCCTTCAAATCCAAGATGGCGCGGATATTCATCATTCTTAAGGTACTCTATATTATGAACTTTTGTTTTAGGTAATGAACCTTATGAAGATTAGATCACAAAAGATAGTTTCTAAATTGCTACAAATCGTATGGTTTTTATATTCCTTTCTGCCCTACTTCTAGATGTCAATTGAAATGAAAGTGATTGAGGTAAGCACACAACGTATTGTTATCCCTCCCACCACTCAGAGCTCTCCGCACATCACCTTTTACCCTCGCTTTCAAGACCCATCTCCTTTCCCTATTCATTGAATTCAGGGCTCAAAGGTTTGCGGGTTATCGATTTTCTTTCGCAGCTGTAATTAGTACGAGGAGATAGGATCGCAGAATTTCTGACAAGTTCTAGCACTTAATCGTATCCCGAACTAGGCTAGCCCCAAAAACCTCAGCCTCAGCCATAAAGGGAGACGCATCCTTCAAGGAATACGTTCACTCAACACAACTTCAATTTTCTCATCTTCTCACATAGAGGTCAATTCATTCAGAAAGGAATAAATAGCACGGGAGATTCTCATTCTGTAATCAAATTATTTATCTTTTGTCTCTGGATATTGTTTCTTGATAAGCAAATGGTTATGGCATGTGCCACGGGCGTCATTTGAGGAAGGCGGGGCATCCTCCTTGAGTTTGAAAAATACATATTTTTAATAAATTGCATAGTATATACTAAAAACGACTTGAAACTGTTATATGGGTGCAGAACGTCGACCTTTTCTCAAGAAAAACCTGAAATGATGCTGCCAGGTTCAATTCAAGAATATTCTGTGTTTGTTGAGTCATAGTCATAAAGCAGTAGGAACAGTATTGCCAATTTAGCCATCTTATAGCTAAATCATTTTGATATCTTGATTGGTTATAAAAATGTGGGATAGGTATTATATACAGATTTAAAATTAAATCTTTGAGTTTTACGTCCCACAGGCTAAAGGAGATGGTGATGATGATAAATGAATAAAATGGTGGAATGAAGAGAGTAGGAGGAAACGAGAGAACCCCGAGAAAACCCAAACACACGGTGTTTGCCCACCACAAAGTTTACTTGCCGGGAGCTGGGATCGAACCTAGGAACCTAAGCATCAGAGTTGAACCCTCTGCCACTTTTCTAAACTTCCTGACTTATATTTCTATTTCTACCACTTTTCAGGATTTCTATAATCTGTTTTTTCACAACCTGATAGGAAAAAGAAGTTTTCTCCTCATCAAACTCAAATACAAGTAAATGTTGGTTTTCCGTCTTCCATCATCAGCCCTCGCACATTGAGATATAGAGCGTATCTAAATGTCTAAATAAGAAATTACAACTTGCATAATAACACTACTATTTTAAAAAGAATTATATTTATCTGTATTAGTGAGGTAAGTAACCTATGTATTATAATGGAAGTTTTATTGAACAGCTGTATCTTTTTATTTTCCTTCTTTTTGGCAGTCGGGGATGTGGCATAATGTTGGAATGGCAAAGGATGGCAGGGTTGGCAATAGCTTAGGTATTTTCTTATTGATACAATAATTTTATTATAATATAATATCGAAAATTAAGTACAATATGTATGGGTAAATTATCAGTGTGTTAAGATAATAACAATAGAACCTAAAATGATAAAAAAAGGGACGAGAGAAGAAAAATAAGCTTTTATTGTCTTATAAAGATTATCGGTCTCCATTAATAGCAATAATCATTTGCAGTAATTAACTTGCAAAAGAGAGACGATTATGGCGTGCAGGATGGTCTAATGTAACAAAAGTTGATGATTATTGTATAAATAGGAGTTCGTTCAATTATACAAACGTAACGAATGCTTTGACTTAAGAGTTCAAAGGCTCATCATAGCAAAAACAAACTTTTCAATTAGATTTTAGCTTGCGATAAGTCAATGTATCATGTTTGTTAGCAACCATTCTTCAAAGGTTCAGCTTTTCATTGTCCGGAAGCCTTCTCTTTCGTCCAACTAATATCTCCTAGGCTTTTTGAATAGGACTCGGTGGCTTAGTGCGTATTACAAATACAAGCAACTTATCACGTTTATGTTGTACGTATTAACTTTACTTTTTTTTATATATAATACTCGGTGACCTGTAGATGTTGTGAAATAAAAGCTTGTATAGCATTTTAATTCACCTGAACGTTTGCCTCTTCCGCTTCAAATATTTTTATCTACATTTTGTTTTCGAAACCCCGCAGTTCATGTTCTTGTATTCGTGTTAGTTATCAACTTCCACAATCATACAAAATTGGGCAGATTCAGCACCTATTCATTTCAATGTTTTCGATATTTGTTAACACTAGAAGTCCGCATCGAATATTGTAACGTTAAGTCCGCAGGGGTCGCAGTAATTACGATTGGTTATTTATTTATTTCACTGATTTAGAACTAATTAAAATATTTTAAATAACAGTACGGCATCCATGCGCATAACCCATATAATTATCAATATTTAATACAAAATAACAAATTTCTATAAATAGTAACTTAGAAACAGATTTTATAAGAAAGAGATTTTACTCTGAAATCTGAAATAATCTTCTGCTAGAAACAAACTTTTGATTTTATATCCTATTCCAGACTCTCTATTTTATTTATAACTCCAGGAAAATAAAAGGTGTTTGCGTTTTTGAAAGTTTCGCGAAGTCCACCTGGGGTCTTTTGGGACTCCAACACACGGTTTTTCAAAATTTTGTTTTTCTATTCTAAGTTTATTGCTTTGTTTGAATAAAAATTATAAAATTACACACAGAAAACCCTCCAAAGCGAAGTCACAATGAAACAGAACAATAGAACTAAAAGTGTAAGAAATATAATAAAATATATCATGCTGGGGTCAAGAAAGACCCCCAAGTGGACTACTAGTGTTAAGATAATAAAATGGTTTACAGTAGGGTAATCTTTATAAAAACAGTAATTGTTTGCTCTATTCGGGGTTGATAGCTAAAGAAAATCAGCAATGCCTTCTCAACATCAGGTGCGAGCGAATTAAGGTACGAATTTAGAGTTTACATGATTCTTTTTATTAGAAAAGCTTCCCTCGCTGTGAAGGTCAACGACTTGCATTCCTTTTCTGCAGTGGTAAGTGGTGCGAGGCGGGAGTTTCCTATCAGGTTGTCTGAAACAGACATTAGACTCGACAGGGACACAAACACAGAAACATCGAGGACAGTTAAAATTCCACTTTTAGTACCACAGAGCGGCTCGAACCCCCCAGTAGTACTCCCCCCGTTATGGCCGAATGACTCATCCTCACTCTCTTTCATGACCGGGGTGAAAGGTCAATGACCTTGGCCCGGGGTCAATGACCTAGGGGTACCTAGGACCACCCCCTCTAAATTTTGGCAGGGGTACCTTGGCCCACCCCTTAAATTTTGGCAGGGG